>NC_091829.1:72579793-72879793 GCF_038994185.2 Dermacentor albipictus | reverse complement strand
GAACCAAGCTATGACACCAATGAATTTCAGCCCATTTGATTTGTCCTACAGGTCTTTGACGTCTGCTGTAGGTCTGACGTCTCTACTTTGACGTCCGTCATTAATTCCCAGTATGCTCTGCGTATACATCTGTTTAACTCATAACACGATGTGTTCAATAGCTGAACAGAAGAAAACGCATCTGGTTTCAGGTGATTGACAAAATATTTCCCTAGAAATCTGCTATACTCTCAACCGTGCTCATGGCCGCCGCATTGAAATGGGGGAGAAATGCGAAAAACCCGTGTACTTAAATTCAGGGGCACGATAAGGAACCCCAGGTGGTAGATGTTTCCAGTGTGCCACACTACGGTGTGCATCAAAATCAAATCGTAGTTTTGACACGTAAAATCTAATATTTATTTATCTCAACCCTGGTGTCTCAAAGATGTGGCCGACCTGCATGTCCAGAGGAACGTCTCCAGCAAATTTTACAGACATCTTATGAATTGGAAATATCGCAGGAGTTAACGTTTAAGGTAAACAGTTAAGCCCCGAAGAATCAATGAAACTCAATATTGAACGAAAGTTAAAGACGTACTACATATTTATTGGCGCCAGAGAAAACCACACTACTTCTATGCTTAAAGGGACACTAAAGCGAAACAATAAATCAGTTTAGAGTAATGAAGCATTGCTTGAGAACCCTGCAGGCTGTCATTAAAAAAAATAGTTTGATTATTAGATGAGAAAATGAAGGTCCAAGTATTAGCATTTGAATTTCGCGCCGAAACCCCAGCGCCGGTACATCAGCGTGACGACAGGGATTCCAAAGTATGTTCTCACATTTCGGCCACGTAGGCTGAATAAAGGTTCCCGAAACTTGGCATGTTTAATATTTGGTTCCTTTAGAAAACAATGTAGCCAATCTGTACCGCTATATATAATTAGTAGGCCCTGGAAGATGCCATCAAAATCCAAGACGTCACAGCCCCCAAGTGCGGGAACTTAAGTAGGCGTCGCTACCCGTCTTTCGTTCTTGCGCTTTTTCTGGGTTACCAAGCGTCTTATCGTTGTAAGAGTGGCGTTTTTGGTGTTGTAGAATGGTAATTCACTGATGCAGGAGAAATAATTTTTCACTTTAGTGTCCCTTTAAGTACAGTACACCTGTTCAAAACGCACTGTGTCGACGGAGCCATCACTGAAAGTGGAAACAGCCCTCTTGGTACGCTATAGAAACTCCAAAGGTGCCCTGGCATCTCTATAAAAATTTCGTTTCAGTTTACAAAGATTTCTTGCCAATGCAAACAGCGATCACACAATGTTTACGAATATATCCGCAGCCCTCAACTTTATACGGAGATCTGCTTATCTCCTAACGAGAAATGCTAGTCTTCTCGTTTTGCTTGATGCAGAGTACATATGCGTATCCATTACGTAGCTTCGTAGCGCACTAAGGCCTGATATCGTAATGATTTTAACGCTAAACAGCGACTAAATTTCCGCGAAAAAAGGTGGCAACCACAAAGGGGCTGCAAATTTGCGGCCTCCAATTTTTGTATGGCTTACAATATTCAGTAATAATACGAAAACTAGTATTTCTACTAGCACGTCCCTAGGGGCAATGTGCAAACTCATTCCGCGTATTTTCGAGAAATATCTGACTGCCTTATATAAAACATTTCGCTAATTTTGATCCTGCGTGAAAGGATGCGTTTGCAGCCGCCTCAACTAAATCACGCCAGCATCATGAAGGCAGGCTCCGTGTCTCGTCCACTGCTCGCCTCGTCTGAATCGCATCTTGTCCTCGACGCCTACGCGGCGCGCAAAGTAGCAACATGGCGGCGTCCTTGCAGTTGCAGATTTGGATGCACGGGCGCCATGACGAGCGTTCCCTCTAGAGTTACTTTCTGCTTACTGACTTTTTCACCACGAACAAGCCGCTTTTCGCTGACGGTGTCAGAATGCCAGGCGTGGTGAGCGTGCCCACAAAGTCTCTCAAAAAGTAACGAAATTATTTGCAGTAATGTTCGAGGTCCGAGATAGCGCTAAGACTTGTCCCAGTAAGGTTCAGTGCACGCGAGACTAACCACCTCACTAAGGCGAGTGAGGCGAGCCTGCCCAAAGACTACCGCAAAAAACTGAAATAATGTTGAGGCTCATAGAAAGCGTCGCAACCACCTCTTAGTATGAGTCATTAACTCAACCATGCCATGAGAACTGAGCTGTCTTTCGCTTACTGTATCACAAGTCTCGGTTCCGTGCCGTAAAAGCATAATTGGTTGAAATGCGTCGCAGGATGTCAAACGAAATTGCTCACCTTGCTGTTGTTCAAAAGTGTATTCGCGCCCTGCCGAAGTGTACAACAACCGCAAGAATACGTCGGCAGCATAAAATCCAGGCAACATCCAAAATATGTGGGTCACCGAAGAGGCGAGCTTCACATATGCAGCATGCCTCGCTCGCTTTGGTGGCGATTCTGGAGCTAACGCAGCATGTGACGCCTACGCGGTGCCGCTAACTTGTTGCCAGGTAAAGAATGAAAATACATCGCAAAATATAGGTTCATTTATACGCGAAACTTTTTGGTTTTAGCGAGAAAGAATAAATTGAAAATAAACGGCACTTTAAATTCAATTCACATTCTGTTTTCTTTTTTTTCCACTGCTCGTGTCAGCTAACGTATGGAATGAACACTAGGCCTGACGTGTTTCCTGTTAAAACATTTTTGCCAATTATCCCCATTTGTTCAATTTCTTTCCCTGTGATTAAACGGGCAAGCCGAGAAAAGTCAATGAATTTTCGTATTGAACCTAGCGGTCACCAAGATGGAACAAAATGAAGTCAGAGCCTAAAGTGCACTCTTGGTACGTTACACAAAAGTAATTTTAGAGCGCAGCTCTTTGGCGTCCGTTCCTGGGTTTCGCGTCGTCGTCGGCCTCGTAACCAGCTCCGCCCCCCTTTCATCCCCCCAGCGCTAGCAGCGACCGACTGATACCGCTGGATGCCGCTGACGCCGCTAGAGAGTCAAGATAACGTGACTGCATAGAACACCGTCGCCCCCCCCCCCCCCCCCCCCCCTGTTCCGCATCGGCGGCGTTGTCCCTGAAACCAACTCCGCAGCTGGGGTTGACTCACTATCGGCGTCAGCGGCATCAGTCAGTCGCTGCTATCTCTTCCCTCCTCCCTTTATCGTGTTGTACGCTTGCTGCGCGCGCTTCTGCCCCCATCATTTGCCGCTGGGTCTACACGCCGCCCCCCCCTCCTCTTCCTGCGAGTCTCGCTCCTCCTCCAATGCAACCCCTGTGCGGTGGCAATCAGAGAGCCAGATCGGTGGCGGCGGATCTGTATATGTGCACCGCCCGAGCCGAAATTGCCGCTGCCGTTCGCCACTGCGAAATTATCTGCCAGTTCTTTCTGAAAAATAAAAAAAAAATTCTGTGATAGCGCATACATGTGTTGCTCGATTTCTTTGCCTCAATCTATCGAAAAGGTGAAACAGCTTATTTGCTGCGCTCAAATTTCGCATTAGGAAGTAACGTAATCGTCGGTAATTTTTTCTAAGCTCGCGTCGGCTAACAGCTGCGTTTGACACTAAGGAGGACATATTTTCTGTTGCCAGTTTTTGCTGAATATACTTCTCTGTGATTAAATCCGTAAGCCCAGAAGAATGAATAAGTGTCAGTCATGTAACAAACCGCACAGACCTCCATAGCGGTCAATGGAGCGAGCTGCCTAACGAAAAGCACACTCTTGGTACGTTACACAAACTGCATAGGTGCCCTGCAATGTCTACATAAGTTTCTCTTCAGTTCCCGAACGGAACTGGGTATACACGAATAGTGATCAAATAAAATTGACGTAAAACACCCGCAGCCCGTGTCTTTCTATAGAGATCTTTTTTCCTACTATTGAGAACTTATAGACTTGTCGCTTCACCAAGTGGAGTATATTTGCCTGTCCACTACGTAGCTTGATAGCGCAGTAAGGCATGCCATGGTAATCATTTTACCGCTAAACACTTTAGAATAAATCTGCGCGATGTGACAACCGCAAAGCCATCCCCAAGTTTCTGCGTCCCATTTTTGTCAGGCTAGCAATATTCAATATATGATACGGAAACTACAGCATTTACACGAGGATGTCCATACGGACTATGTGTAAAGCTTATTCCCCGTGTTTTTGAGAAATATTGAACGGCAGTTTACGAGAGAAATTTAGCTATATTGGATCTTTAGTTAAAAGAAGCTTTTGCAGGCGCCTGAACTAGGTTGCGCCACCATAATGAAGGGAGGCTCGGTATCGCTTTGATTGCGCGTCTCATCTTAATTGCATCTCGTCATCGGCGCATGCGGGGCGGCACAGAGTAGCCGCATGGCAGCGTCCTTGTAGTTGCAGATTTCATTGCATTGGCCCTAGAGTTGGTTATATTAGACAGTTTTAGTATTGCGCACGTTGCGTAAGCGACAGCGTTGCGTAAGTAAGATCACTATGTTGTGCAAAGTGCGCATGTGCAGAATGCAACACGAACTTTACGTGATGCGTACGCGACCGCTGCGTACGCGCGCATCATGATTCTTGCGCACATACGTGGGGAGGCTTGCGTGCTGCTCTCGAGGTTCCTGTCTGTTCGGGACAGCGCGAGACAAAAGAGTTTAGCGAAATGGTAGCGTCAAAGGCAACCAGCGGAAGGCTGTACTTTTCAATGGCCTACATTGTGGTTTTGCTGCCTGAACTCAACGCGCAGAAGCCAATCCCGGATCTTGCACGTTGGGAATGCGAGGCAAAAATAGGAACTTTGTTTTGGAGAAAGTGTTCAGTGTACGCTGTTTGCGCGAAAGGCTCGACTTCCAGTGGGCGCAGTTCGTCGCAACTCACCGTGCCAACCCAAGATAGCGAGTACACAGTTTTTATGCGAAGCATATTACGAGAGTTCAACCCAGCTCCTCAGGCGCGGCGGTGTTGCCTTCAATACCACGTGACAGCGTGACGTCACGACAGAGGAGAAACGGGGCTCCAACTCGCGCCGTCGCTCGCGGCGTCGCGGCGTTATATAAGCAGCTGCGCTTGCCTCTGCTAGACACTCACGAGGTGAGATGCCTCCTGGAGACAGAGCTGCTCGTTGGAATGAGAAGCGAAGGTTGCGGCGTGCTACAGAGACTGATTTTCTAGGTGGCTTTGGCTCAACTCTTGCAAGATGGGCTGGGTGGGAATCGAACCAGGGTCTCCGGAGTGTGAGACGGAGACGCTACCACTCAGCCACGAGTACGATGCTTCAAAGCGGTACAAAAGCGCCTCTAGTGAATGCGGTGTTGCCTAAGAAACGAGCTGTTTCTAAGGCTCAGGCGCACATTTCGTTGCCGCGCCGAACGCTGCGTTGCTCGACGCTCACCGCGTCCAATGTGGGGCGCGTAGTCGCTGCGCGGTAGCCCATTGTCTTACACCCCTTGGCGGGTCGACGCGAACGCTGTCGCGTTCCACTCTTGAAGGCGAAGCAGAGTAACGCATGAGTTGTTTCTTTGTCTAGCCGAACCAAATATAGCCAAGCAACAGCAGTTCACCAGGCTAAACAGTGGTTCAACAACTAAAATAAAGGCTAGTATGCTTCGCATCCTGGGCATAACCTTAGCTAAGCCACAGCCAATTTTTTATATTTCTCGACACGATTCGTGTATTGCATCCGTAATAAATGTAGACTCTTTTAAAAGCCTAAATAGAGTTCGACGTAGCGTGAAGGCGCGCACACGTTAAGGGCTAAATATAGTCCGACGTAGCGGGAGCGGGCGCACACGTTACATCACGTTGAAAAGAACAACAGCGTTCGACCGCTGGTTCGACGCATTGGCGCAGCCAACATATCCGGACGCGACCAACGCGTCCTGACGCGTCCGGCGTCGATTGACGCTCGCCCGCGCGCCTGTAACGTCGGAGTATAAAGGGGCGTGCCTCTACGTAATGTGGCGAGATCAACAGCGTCTATAGTCCGACCGATGCGGCCGCGGCCAACGCGTTCTGACGCGCCCGGGCGTTTAACAACGCTCGCCCGCTTACGTGCGTAGGCAGGTAAAGCGCGGTCATGAGGAGATAAGCGCATCGATTAAAAGAAACGTAGAAACACTATCATCATCACTGGCCTATACCCCCACAAGGATGCAAGATGGATGACAAAAATGGATTATAAGACAAATAAGAAGGGTGCACTGAGAGAATTAAGGGGATTGCTCAGGCGAGTCATAGGCAATATAATCTAGATTGATGACGAGGCGCTTTAAGAGGACGACTCAGCGAATTACGAGGAATGATTATGCGGAGAAAGTGAAGTAGTGGGATAACAATGTGAATTAGGTGTTGAGCAAGGGAATTAAGAGGGATGACGAAACGAAGTAGAATAGGCGAATTAAGGGTGTCATGGTGTTCGTCTTTATTGCAGTGGTACTTCGGCTTTCGCCTTCAGGTGGTATAGGCATAACACAATGAGGCCCCGTGAATTTTTGCACCAGGTAGAGCGCAATGCTGCAGATGCACAGGTTGCGGCAAATGCGTATGTAGATGTAGATCAATAGTGACAGGTAGTTAAAGAATGTTTAAATTGAAAAAGAAGTTTAGATACAAGTGTACAAGAATGCTAGAAAAAATATACATTGTCTACCTGCATATATCAAGCTGGCTAGGTGGCGATGTCACCATCGTGTTTCAAGGGAGTGGCAACATTCATAATCAACACCATAATTACCATCGTTCCGTGTCTCATCCCTTAATGATATTGATGAACATAAACAAATGTAGCAGGGTCCTTTCGATCGGGTGGGCAAACTGGATAGAGGCTCGCCAAATAATTAGCATAAAAACAAACACGCACCAGAAAAACCATGCCACATAGGCGCTCACAGGCACTACATTGCTAGTGAGCCGTAAGTTTTAGGCGGCTACGGACACTATTGCCAGCTGCGATTGGGACGATCACATATCAGCTTACCCTGTAAAAAGGGACAAAAGTAATTTAAAAGTAATAAATTACCCGTTTGTTTCTGATGAAATATTTTCGCAGGGCTGTAACTTGTAACCTCTGTCAAAATATTTTGCACAGAAGTGATTGCAAGCGATTGCTTTTTTTTTTATGCGAAGCATATTACGAGGGCTCAACCCAGCTCCTCAGGCGCGGCGGTGACCATGAAATCACGTGACACCGTGACGTCACGACAGAGGAGAACCGGCGCTCCAACTCCCGCCGTCGCTCGCGGCGTCGCGCCCCGCATCGGACGCGGTGCGCGTCGAGCAACGCAGCGTTCGGCGCGACAACGAAATGTGCGCCTGAGCAAGCGCCGCACGCCTGAGCCGACGTTATGCGAAGCATATTACGAGGGCTCAACCCAGCTCCTCAGGCGCGGCGGTGACCATGAAATCACGTGATACCGTGACGTCACGACAGAGGAGAACCGGCGCTCCAACTCCCGCCGTCGCTCGCGGCGTCGCGGCCCGCTTCGGACGCGGTGCGCGTCGAGCAACGCAGCGTTCGGCGCGACAACGAAATGTGCGCCTGAGCAAGCGCCGCACGCCTGAGCCGACGCCGACGACACCGGCTTTTCTGCGACACGAGCTCCTTAACGCTGTCGCGTTAAAATAAAGGCTAGTATGCTTCGCATCCTGGACTTAACCTTAGCTAAGCCACAGCCATTTTTTTTTTACGGCTGAAGCTCTCATGGGCTCGTACCAGCAGCCGTTCCGGTTAGTGACGGTGTCCGCCGGCGGTGTCTGGTGTCCGTAGCAGCAATCACCCGGAATTAGAAAAGAAACTCCCGTTCCCACCTTGGTAGAACCCGGGAGTGCTGAGTGGAAGTCAGCTACTCTACCAGTGAGCCAAGCCAGCGCTGCCTAGAACGCAGCGGGAAAATGCCCTATAAATGCGGCCTAGCCCGCAAGGAAGGAGACAGGCGATATGACATGCGCGCCGCGTACCATCGATGTGTGCACATTTTAGAGCGCAGCTCTTTGGCGTCCGTTCCTGGGTTTCGCGTCGTCGTCGGCCTCGTAACCAGCTCCGCCCCCCTTTCATCCCCCCAGCGCTAGCAGCGACCGACTGATACCGCTGGATGCCGCTGACGCCGCTAGAGAGTCAAGATAACGTGACTGCATAGAACACCGTCGCCCTCCCCCCCCCCCCCCCCCCCCCTGTTCCGCATCGGCGGCGTTGTCCCTGAAACCAACTCCGCAGCTGGGGTTGACTCACTATCGGCGTCAGCGGCATCAGTCAGTCGCTGCTATCTCTTCCCTCCTCCCTTTATCGTGTTGTACGCTTGCTGCGCGCGCTTCTGCCCCCATCATTTGCCGCTGGGTCTACACGCCGCCCCCCCCTCCTCTTCCTGCGAGTCTCGCTCCTCCTCCAATGCAACCCCTGTGCGGTGGCAATCAGAGAGCCAGATCGGTGGCGGCGGATCTGTATATGTGCACCGCCCGAGCCGAAATTGCCGCTGCCGTTCGCCACTGCGAAATTATCTGCCAGTTCTTTCTGAAAAATAAAAAAAAAATTCTGTGATAGCGCATACATGTGTTGCTCGATTTCTTTGCCTCAATCTATCGAAAAGGTGAAACAGCTTATTTGCTGCGCTCAAATTTCGCATTAGGAAGTAACGTAATCGTCGGTAATTTTTTCTAAGCTCGCGTCGGCTAACAGCTGCGTTTGACACTAAGGAGGACATATTTTCTGTTGCCAGTTTTTGCTGAATATACTTCTCTGTGATTAAATCCGTAAGCCCAGAAGAATGAATAAGTGTCAGTCATGTAACAAACCGCACAGACCTCCATAGCGGTCAATGGAGCGAGCTGCCTAACGAAAAGCACACTCTTTTAAGAAAAACAAATTGACTAATTCGGAGAACTATAGCAGGTGTTCTAATGTGATAATTTACGCGATAAAGGAGTTAGCTGACGAAACCGAATTGATAATGAAAGAAAAGATTTCAAGAAAGTATTTCAAGGCAAGCTGGGTGTGAAATGTGAGTCTATTTTTCGAATACATAGGCTAGGAAAAAACAAAGGAAACCACCGGTCATAATTTACCTTCAGGATTACAGTGAAAACAAGGCAATTCTTGCAAACTGCAAGTAATTCAAAGGGTCTGACATCTACATTCAGAACGATTATTCACCTGCCAAACTAAAAAAAAAGAAAATTCTACTGAGACAGCTGTAAAGAACACAGGCTGCTTAAAAAAGAGCTTCATTGATCCACGATAAGCTTAAGATTGGCAACGATACTTTTTATTGGGTTTAACACCTAAACAGACGCGTACAAATTCCCCAAAGCTCACTTCTGACTCCCAGAACGAACGAACTGAAGTATTACTCAAACTCAAAGGATCGACGTGCTCCTCAAGGGTGACATAAGCAGCTCAGACTGATTATTGTTAATGCCCACAGTTTTGAAAAGAAAACTGATGCATTGGAAATTTTATTACTGAAGCATGATCCTCATATTACTGTCTTGACTGAGACTTGGCTACATGATGAAATAAGTGACGATATATTTCCTCCTTCCTATACAGTGCTCTGAAAAGACAGGCGCACCAGGGGTGGTGGTGTTGCAATCCTGATCAAAAATGGCATTTCTGCCCATCTCTTGGAAGATAAGATATGGTTTTGGAGTAACAGCTCTAATGTTTACGCCATATACAGACGGCCGGAAGCTACTCCCGAACACTTATAAAAGCTAGAGGATGAAATGAACAGGCACAGAAGGAATGCGATCTTCGCGGGTGATTTTTATGCACCAAACGTCGACTGAGAGTGCCTTGATACTGGAAACACGTTCAGCAAGCTCACCAACATTGTCCTCAATATAATGCTACGTTATAAGCCATATAAGCCATATAAGCCATATGCATATAAGCCATATGCTACATAAGAAGTTTGAAGCAGGAGGTGGTACACGAGCCGACACGCGTACAGGGCACTTGCAGTTCCATTCTCGACTTGGCATTTCTTGGCCAGGATTTTTCGGAACATTTTGTTTGTAGTGAAGAAGGACTTTCCGACCACCGGCTGGTGAGCATTACCTTACCAGTTCTACAGATGACGCAATACTATTCCTCAGTGCTTAACTCCAAAGATTATTATCATGCCGACGATGTGTCCATCATTGCCCACATGGAAAACTGTTTAGTTGATTTTACCAGTACTGATGCCTGTTCTCGGTGGAATCGCTTCAAAATTATGTGCCAGTACGGCATGAACAAATTCATACCTTGTAAAAATAAGAAAGTTTGCAAACATACACCTTGGATGACACGCGATCTTATTCATATATTAAACGCAAGGTAAAAAGTTTAGAAAAGCATGGGAATCCTGTTAAAATAAAACAGCGCAGAACTCTCTCGAACAGAAGTTGACTGCTGCAAAGAGTTACTATTAAAACAACTCCCTGTCTAACTTTTTTAAAGATGATCCTACAAACTTCTACAACCATATTAAGGAAAAAAAGAAACCGATTTCACAGATAATAATAGAGGTCACATTAATAACTAACGACGACGACATAGCACAGCATTTTGATGAGTACTTTCAAAATGTCTTTGCAGTGTCAGATGGTTGCATTACTATGCTTCTAATGAAACAGGCATTTGATGTGGATTCTATTTCTTATGCTCGAATTGTCAACATGTTGGTAAACCTGAAAACCAAAGCTTCTTGTGGTCCTGACGACATCCCAAACATCTTTCTGAAACGTTCTCCCGACCTTCTTGCCAGCTTTCCTGTATGAATTTTTTCTGCTTCTGTGCTGTCGGCACAACTGCCCGATGAATTGAAAGTGGCCCGAGTAGTTAAAAGATTTTAAAAAGGCGATCGATTAAGATTACAAAATTATCGTCCCATTTCTCAGACATAACAATGCTGCAAGCTCTTTAAACACATCATGGCAAACTATATAAAAGAATTCTTGGTTAAAAACAATGTGCTTATGGAGTTTCAGCATGGCTTCAGAAAGGGTTATTCCACTGTAACGCAATTGGTATCAGTGATTCATTCATTTACTTTTTCTCTAAACAATAATGGCCAAATGGCTCTAACATTTTTCTTAGATTTCAGAAAAGCCTTCGATAAGGTTCCGCACGACAAAAAAAAGATTGTTCAAATTTAGAATTATTAGCATACCTGAAATTTTCTTAAACTGGATAATTGCTTACCTGACCAAACGCATTCAGTACGTTACAAGTGGTGAACATAGCTCGGCCGCTATCCCAGTCACATCAGGGGTGCCCCAAGGTAGTGTCTTGGGACCTTTACTGTTTCTACACTCTTAAAACCGTTGCACCCTTTGGGGTGTATATTTGTCCCACAACAATAATCGTCATCTGCCTTGCTTGCGTTTCCTTTCCTGAAAACTCGGCGCTCGCTACTTTCCTGTCGAGAATGCTGCGTCACACTGATAACGCGCATGCCGTTCGTGACTGGAAAGTACCGGGCTTGCCGCGTTAAAGAAAGGAAACGCGGGCAGCACGGATGACGATTATTGTTGTGGGACAAGATACGCCCCAATGGGTGTAAAATTTTCTAAGAGTGTAATGTATATAAATGACGTTGTTAAAACCATAACTCCAGGTGTGCAGATTAGACTGTTTACCGATGATTGTATCTTGCACAGTGATATAACCTGTCAGAATGATAAGACTCTCCTAGAAAAGAATTTAAATAACATATTGAAGTGGTGTAATGAATGGGGTATGTTTATTAACGTAAAAAAACCACTAACTTTTTATTATACCCTAGGTTCTTCATCTCTCCATGAAACTAACAATTGCAAATACTTAGGTGTTACTTTGACTTCCACATCGTCTTGGAAAATGAATAATAATGATATTTGTTCTTCTGCTTTCCGCAAACTCTGCTTCCTAAGGCACAAACTGAAACATACCATTCCTAATGTGACATTACTGTTGTTTTACATTTATTAGACCAAAGTTAGAGTATGCATGTATATCATGTGGTCCTCACACTACGTCAAATATCGTGCGTCTCGAAAAAATACAAATAAAGGCAGTTAGGTTTATGTTTCATAACTTCGCAACACTGGACGCTCCCTCTAAAATTATGCCAGAAAATTCCATACCCACTCTTGAATCACGCCGAAAGCTGCTAAGGCTTGAATTCCTTTCCCTTCTTCTAAACTACAGGCTTGAAATTAAACCATCGACTTACGCAACGCCTGCAATACCACGGCACACAAGGCACAATCATCCGGACTCACTAACACCTTATTATGGTCGAAGTGACACGTGTAAATTTTCTTTTTTTCCCGGAACAATATCAGACTGGAATGACAGTTTACAGACACAGTGTGACTAAAAATGTATAAATTTGTATTTGCTTGTTCCTAATTTGTTCTCTTTTGTTTGTATGCAGTCTATTGCCCCTCTGCTTGGACCGAAAGGTCTGCAGCATGTGCTAAATAAAATGAAACTAAATAAATAAATCAACCTGGGGACATGGCTGTTTCACTGCCACGTTGAAAAGCGGATGCCAATAAATCGTCATCATAATAATTACCGCCAATAGCATCGTCTCGTGGCACTTGCCTTCCGTCGTGAGATGCGGGCCGCGTAGTGTCTATGCGTACGCCCTTTGCATTGCAATGCAATGCAATCGCACTGCAATGCAGTTGGATATTATTACTTCAGGTGGCACGCCACGTAGCACTTGCTTAAGTAGCGGTACAAGGTAGATAGTTAACTCCTGAGGAACAAAAGGAAATCACGAATAAAGGGAAAATCAGACATCCACCCGTTCGTAGCAGTTGCTACAAAGGAAACCTATACGGGCTCCTCGAAAGAAAAGCCTCATAGTTGAAGAAAAATTTGTCCTGGTCCGTGACGAATTTTTTTCAACTATGAATTTTTCTTCAACTATGAGGCTTTTCTTTCGAGGAACCCGTATGGGTTTCCTTTGTAGCAACTGCTACGAATGGGTGGATGTCTGAATTTCCCTTTATTCATTACTTCTCTCCACCTTGCGGGTTTCCGCAGAACGACTACATCAAAAGGAAATCATACAGAGTATAGATATTGATGTAATGAAAAACATGTATGATATGCCTGATTAAGTCACGCAGGCTAGGTGACTGTCGCTGTCCCGTTTCATAGGGAATGTCATTAATTTTCATCATCATCATTAGCATCGTGTCATGCCATTTAACACACGATGTGACGTGCGCGAAGCGTAGCACCGATGTGAGCAAAGTTTGCATTGCGGTTTTGCTATATTCCACCAGGTATCCCGCCGTGCAACAGCTGCATCTGCATGTATCTGGTACTGGTTAAGTGAAGCAGGCTATGGTGACTATTTATCACCACACCGTTTTGAAGGGGATGCCAATAAACCACCATTATTATCATGATCAACATCAGAAACGTACCGTGCCAGAGGTGAAGGGATGTGACATGTGCGCTACGTAGTGTGGATACCTCTGTTTACCCTTCGAGACCGGTTACGGCACCTCCTTGCAAGGTTCAAACAGCTGCCAAAGCTGATCGCAGAACCGAGCACTGTGCACAGGGCAGCACAAGCCGCCGCGCAAGCCGAAGCCGAAGCAAAGAAATTGCCGACTGTTCATGGAGCCACCAGACTACGATACGCGCACTCTCTGTAGGCTAGAAAAACTCCAAAGTTGCACTGGCAAATCTACATAAGTTTGTCTAACAGAGCACTGTGCACAGGGCAGCACAAGCCGCCGCGCAAGCCGAAGCCGAAGCGAAGAAGGCCCAGACTGTTTATGGAGCCACCAGACTACGAAACGCGCACTCTCTGTATGCTAGACAAACTCCAAAGTCGCACTGGCCAATGGTCATAAGTTTGTCCTTAGGTCCCAAAGGTTTCTAGGCAAATGCACACGGCAGTCGAATATTGTTGAAGTAAAATATCCGCGACCCGCGTCTTTATACGGAGATCTTCCTTTCTGCTTACGAACAGAGCTATAGCTTTCTCGTTTTGCTTGATCGAGTAACTGTGCCTCACCACTACTGAGCTTGGTGTTGCCGTAAGGCATGACAACGTAATGATTTTACCGCCAAACACAGAGTGAATTTGCGCAAGGGGGGGCGGAGGGGGGGCAACCGTAAAGGCGCCACAAAATTCTTGCTTGCACTTTTTGTTGGTCTAACAAATTCAGTATGTCATGCCAAAACCAGCATTTCCACGAACACGTCCGCTATTGATAATGTGTAGAGCTTATTCCGCGTATTTTGGAGAAATATCCGGCAGCAATTTATACAAAATTTCGCAAAGTTTTATCCTCCGTTAATGGATGTTGTTGCAGGCACCCGAATTAGATCGTGCCATTTACAATATTCGTACAAAATTTCACGTGTAGTTTTCCCATTTTGAATAAACTTCAACTTCAACAACTTGAACCATGATGAAGGGAGGCTCCGTGTCGTGTTGATTGCCCGTCTCACCTGGATGGCATCCCGTCGTCCGAGCATGCGCGGCGGTGCAAAGTAGCAACATGGCGGCGTCCTTGCAGTTGGAGATTTCAATGCATGGGTCCTATGGCGAGTGTTCCATCTGGAGATGGTTACATTAACATTATAGTTGAACATTACGGACTTCTGTTAATGGGATACCAGCCACGCTAGCTCACTGCTTAAGGCGTTTCGCTGCTGAGCTCAAGGTCATCCATTCAGTCGCGGCCACAGAGGCCAAATTTTTATGGAAGCGAAATGCAAAAAAAAAGAAGATGAGAAGAGAGGACAAAGAAAAAACCGCACGGGTACTTTAATTTAGATGCACGTTAAACAACCCCCAATTAAAGAAGTCACTACGACTCCTTCATTGTAGCGTTCCTCATCAGAAAAACCGGCTTTTGCGCGTAAAACCCAACATTGCAATTCCTAGCGTGATGAGCGAGCAAAGTTTCATATGCGTCAGTTTCACAGATTCTAAAAATTGCGTGCACAAGTGCTGTTATCCCACCCTGCGCCTTCTCCCTTCCACTTCACCTTACCATGGCGGAGAAAGGGGTTAGGAGGCTTCGGGCTCGGGTCACCCTTACAGTGGCTGAGGTCTGAAAGTGAACTGTTCGCATTTACCACTTGCTGCTACGTGTCCATACTCCGTACTCCCAGTGGTGGATAGGCAGGTGCGCGCCACCTAACCTGTACAAGTCCGTGCTTACAATTGTAACGCTCGCGTCACAACTGGAAGCCTGCTTGCGCTACAATGTCGCAACCAGCTATGTCTGCTAGATACGTAACGACATATTTCACGAAACCCTACTTCAAATAATACCGAACGCAGAACTCACAGCACAGATATAATACAGATATAGACATCAAGAATGATGTTATTGTGGCATGTCCTTAACGCAATAAAAAAACAGCGGGGCTCATTTGCAAATTCAAGCCGTTCTGGCGGCGTGCAGCCACTCCTAATTTTGTATACACAATAAGCACTTCGAGATCTCCGCTTCTTACTCGTCAATTTGCCACGCCCCAGCCTGGTGAGGCACCCCATACGACAATTCTCCAAAAATGTTTCAGTACTGATCCTCGAAAAAATTACATAAGTGTAATAAAAGTGCTCCATAAACTCTGTCGCATATTCTATGGCGCGGATTATCCGATCTTCTATATTCAAAGAGTAAGTTTCATTTTTGTGGTCCACGGGGAATTAATGTACGAACCAATCGCATGAACGCACAGTGATCTTTCCATGCGTAACATCGTTCAGCACTGATTATGTTGCTGCTGAATTGGGGCGAGCGTTTGAACGTTCTTCAAGTGTAGAATTTTTAGATGTGTATGTATTCTTCAGTACTGTCGTAAACCTGAGTGGTATGTCTGGCAATTCACCTTTCTAAATAAATATCGCAAATGTCAGATTCCACATTTGGCGCTCCAAGCCGGACGCACCTAACTGCTTCCCTTCCAATCTGTCTGGCCTGATTTCGGTGCGCGCAAGCATTACGGCATCCGCGACTTGAGTTCTGTAGGATGATACGAGTGCGACAGAGGGCCGTGCATCTGCTGCACCTCGCGCTGCACTTTTGAAAAGCGGAATTATCCGACTTTCTTTTTTTCGCAAAGCTGCGAACTAATTTCGTGTAACTGTCTCTTCTCGCGCATTTGCCGAATTTGCCAGCATAGAATTGCGAGAGATAGAAAGAGAGCATCAAGAGCAATGGCAGGGAAGTCGACCAGACGAGCGTCCGGTTTTGTGCCCTACACTTCATTTAAGGTAAAGGGTGAATAAGGATTTATTAGCTTATTTATTGTACCCTAAGGGCATACAATACATGAGAGAGGGGAGAGATGATCATTAGAAACATAGGGGGAAAATGCAAATTAAAGAATGAGAACACAATGAGCAAAGAAACATGCAAAAAAATAAGTTCTTCGAGCCAGTTACATGGTGTCTTAGATGTAGAAAGGAGAACAAAGAAACAAAAGACTGCGTAAACTAAATACATATTAGCACAATAAAAAAGGTATTCAGAATATAGTGGCGAGTTACCCGTGGAAATGATTAGTGTTTGTAATGATGACTGACGAAGCAGGAAGGTGGTTGCAGTTGTGGCATGCTTTAGGAAGCAAGGACTGGGAATAATTGACAGTGTAATGATGTGGCATGCTAACTTGAGCATGTGGACTTGATGCGATGAAATGAAGGGAGCTGGTCTCATCTGATGGGCGTTGAATGCGTCATTGCTGCGATACATTTTATTAAACAGACACGGGCGCGACATTTGTCGTCTATTAGCGAGTAAGGGAAGGTTTAGACTGGATTTCATGCAGTTGCGCTGGCAACACGATGATAGACATAATCAACCATGCTGAGCGATTCCGTACCACTTGAAGCTTATTGCTAAGTGCAAAGAGAGCGGGCTCCGCCACTGATGAAGCGTATTCCAGGTTGGAGCAAACAGAAATGATAAGTTTGAGCACTGCAGGAGCTAGAAGAAAAGTTTCGTTATAGAGAACCAACCATGCGATTGGCTCGAGGTAGGATACATTCAACATGCTTTCTTGAAGCAAAATTTACTGAACTCCGAGGTATTCACAGGCCGATACAGACTCCAGCGAAAACTGTTAAGGAAATAAACAGAACAGGGGGATCAAGTGTGACAAACATTCAATAATTTGCATTTCACTATGTTCAATTACATTTTTCAGAATTTGCATCAAGTAACGAAGAAATTAAGGTCTGATATAAATTAGTAGTATCAGTGTCAGAAATTAAATATCTAGGCAAGTCATGAACTCGTCAGTAAAAATGCAAACAGACGAAGAGGTAAATCAGTATTATAAATCACAAATGACAAGGGTACTGTAACTGATCCCTGAGGCACACGTGATATTTGAGGCAACAGAGGTGAGTTAATATCGTTACCTGCGACACGCTGAGTTAGGAAGATTTCAATCCATTAGAGCATTATTGGTTCCATTTTGCAATCGCTTAATTTGTTTATTAGTAGCTGATGATTACCTTAATCTAAAGTCTTCGAAAATTCCGAAAATGAGCAGCCAATTCGGAACACACAGTCAAGGAAGGCATGCAAGTCCTTAGTAAATGTAAACATTTCTGTCTCACACGAACAATTTTTCCAGAAACGTTGTGCACTACAGTGAAAGAAATTATTTCAAGCAAGGTTGCTCGTTATATGGGTGGATTTAATAATTGTGCGATTAAATGATGGTCGGTTAAAGAGATTACCTTTCATAACAAAAATCACCAAGAAAGGTAATCAGTTCAGCGTTAGCGCTGCGATATTTGCCTTTTTTATATTCCATGATGCACTTTGCGATCCAGCCTATCGAAGTTGGTGGAATACAAGGGGTTATACGCAGGATGCCATCACTGAAATCAGCAATGTAAGTTATTGGCGACACAATCTCAGAGGATGACGCTAGTATCAAATTGAGTAATGACGAATAACTTTTTTTGTTTTACGCGTGCACGAAATTCTACGAATTGCGACAGGATGAATTCAGAAACGGCATTTAGAAAACAAGTAGCCTTCATCAGATTCATCAGATGCCGCGGTTTAGAAACGGAACAGGAGTGTTGTGACTGCAAAAAAATAAATCTAAAACCACGTTTAAAAAAATGGCATACGAAGAAACTGCCAAAATATTTGATCCAATCAATCGAGAAACGTTTCATGAAAACCGCTGCTATAGTTGGGCGGCCGGTAACATGCCGCAAGAATTAATTTCTGAAATGAAACAATCCCCCAGCACCATATCGTTTCCAAATTTGATCAAATAGGAAAGACAAAACGTTGAAATCATTCGCAAACTGTAATATAAAATTTCCCGCACGCTTAAGCTTTGCCTGTAAGAGTGAAACCACAATAGCATTCAAAAAGCCCTTACTGTTCGTCCTGCTTCGCGACAACTGTGGCTCATATATCCGCAATGTTTTCTTAGAAACACTGCTGGCAAACGCTACGCACGAAGCCGAACTTTCTGGTTCTCTTTTTTCTTTCCTCCCAACGTCACCTGGCGCCGCTGACGGGGTTGGCGGAGGCGAGCGCCATCTAGATGGTGTTACAATTAAGGAGCCGAGCGGGGCCCGCTGTTCCTCATAAGACACACCTCAAACAGCAGCTGGAAAAGAGGCTTGTGTTCGAGTTTCCACGTAACGGAATTGCGTGTTCTTGCATATTGAAATTACATTTCGACACTATAATGTCTTTAGGTTGTGTATAAGTCGTACTTTACAAATTTTCTGACGAATTTTACTTTGAGAAGTTCAATTATTTCAGTAACGTCTCTGCGCCACGTGGTGGGTGAGCAAGGATCGCGATGCGTGGTTCGGAATTTTTCTCATACGGACATCGCTGCCGGTCGAGACGCTGGCAGCCCAACCCATAGCGGATTTTCTGCGACACGGGTTCTCAACGCTATGGCATTAAAACACCACTACCCGATCTATCACTGTGATCGAAACAAAGCTGTGTAATGTTTCGTTGTATTGAAGTAAGTTGGAGCTTTGAGGATCGGTGGAAAGCTTAGCTTCTGTTCGTGCTAAAATTTCCACAATAGGATCGTTTACTAGTGAACCGAGTTTACTTTTTTTGTGTTACAGAGACTGCGATTGTTATGTAGATATGTAGACAGCAGTTTTAAAACACATGTTTAAAAAAAGTATTTACTCATGTTTTAAAGTAAAATAATTTTGACTATACATAAACCCCCTCATATTGTAGATGATTTGTGACTGCAACTTTTATGCGATCGTGTAGTTTTTTAAAGGCATTGATGATTTTCAACTTCGAGTAGTCCAACGCACTTGTTTGATTTGATCAATGATTTAATTTGCAAGAGAATAAAGCAATTATGCAAGTTCTTTCGGCAACTTTTATTCTCTTGTGTAAGGTGAAATCGTCAGTGCGGCATAACTGTTTGTGCCGAAGTGAAAAAGGGAGCAAGAACTTTTGCCGGGCTTAAGACTAGAGCTGTTGCTGCTTCTTCTTCGGATATATATACACACACACACACACACACACACACACACATAACCGATAATCAAAATTTTGACTTCAATATATTCAGGCCTCCCGTATGCCTATGTGGCAACGGGACTCTGAAAATGTTTACGATACATGCGTATGGTACCATGCAAAAGTTAATTTTTCCACTTGCGGACAAATAATGTGAGCGGAAATGTATTTGCTTACATGACAGAGCCCCCCGACTGAGCATCCTGATATCCCTCCGGCAACCAATGGGTTTTAGTAACACAGGAATTTGATCTTTGCTTGCAGTGCCTGTTAGTGTCGAATTCCTTCCAGCGGCATGCGACAGCAATGACCGAATGTAAGTTCACAGGACAGAGCGGGGACTCATATTCGAATGATTCCCATGCACTCAACTTTGGGGCTCATGAAACCGGCACGTCGCGCCTGCAGACGCCCCTAATTCCACTGGCCGGGACAAGGCCCTCTGCCTTCACGATTTGTCACGTTCCTGTCTGGCGTTCCTGTCACGCCGAGCACCTAACGTAGATGTTGCAAATAGCCTCCAAGTGCGACATGACCAGAGAGAATAAGACATAAAGGCGAGGATACGATTTGTTGCTGGCGCTGTTTCCTTCGCTTTCATTCGTGGGGAGCGGTTTCAAGATTTTGAAGAAATCAGAGATTATACATTTGTAAGCTTCTCTCACGGCTATCTTCGCAAGGCATGCAAGTACGTGCATCCCAGAGGAGCCATTACCACACCGCTCTCGAACAATTATATATGGTAAGCGCAAGTGTATCAGCGGTGTTGCGGCTAGGGAGGCGTTCATGGCATGGGATCCACCAAGCCCATAGGCTACTACGTCACGTTGTGGAAAATCAAGAAAAAGAGGTTTATTTAGCTTCATTACACAGCTCGAGATCGGAAGGCCACTCCATGCAAGAGCAAATTAAACGTCCCAGTTCACCCCATACAGACTCTCTTTCCCCACTCTCCAATAGTCTCTGCTTTTAATACCGCCGTCCTCCCTAGGTGAGTCGACTAATGATGGCTCATTTTGGCAACGCATGGTTTTGCCTCCGGAACGGGCGCCGACGTCAATACTGGAGCCGTCGGTAGCCGAACGAGGTAGTTGTTTCACGCTGACGTATCGAAGTGGCTACCACTGGTTGCCCTCTGGCAAAATAGGCAAACAGAGAAACGGGAAAGGTAAATAATGAGCCTGCTTAACAATATGCACAAGTACACCTATGTAGGCAGTCATATTTATTCAAGGAAGCGCCAGCGAGGACAACCGGCAGAGTTGGATAACGGTAACGTGCCGATGATTATCGCGCGGAGTCTCATCGCTTCTCAGTTTTTCGGTTGTCCACTTTACGAAATGAATCTTTATGGTAAAAATACCACTATATAAAGGCAGTCTTTTTTCATCCAGTGGCGTGTGGTTAAGGACGGGTCTGCCAGTAACAGGAGCACAAACTCTGCTGGGTCTAACCCAATCGGCTCAACGCGATCGACGTTAACTCAAACTGTGTTCGCGGCTCGTGCAGACTGACACTTGTGCAGCCAGCAATGCATCACAAGTTTGCAACCATGAGTCACACGTACACAGGGAACTCCTCGCGACAACAACATCTCATGTCAAACTCGACGTATCGATTGTCGACTTTGTCGTCGGTCACTAATTCCCAGTATGCTCTGCGTACACCGCTATTTAATTCATAACACAATGTGGCCAATAGCTGAGGAAAAGAAAGAGTATGTGGTTACAGGTGATTGAAGAAACATTTCCTAAGAAATCTGCTCCACTCTAAACCGTGCTCATGGCCACCGCATTTCGATGGGGGAGAAATGCGAAAACACCGATGTACTTAGATTTAGCTGCGCGGTAATGAAGCTCAGGTGCAACAGATTTCCGATGCCTCCACTACGGCAAGGTCCATAATCATATGATAGATTTAGGACATAAAAACCCATATTTATTTATTTCAACCCTGCTGTTTCGAAAATGTGGCCGATGTGCATGCCCAGAGGAACGTCTCTCGCGAATTTCACAGACAACCACTGAACTCGAAATATCGCCGGAGTTAACGGTTATAATTAATGAAATAAGCCGACAAGAAACAAACAGGTAAAGAAATAAGCCCATAAGAAACAATAAGGTTCAGTATGGAACGAAAGTCAGACGTGACAGGCACTGTCGGTGCATCCAGTAGTGTTAGCCAAGAAGAACGAACCAGGGACACGAACCTCGAAGTGTCAGTGGAGCCAGCTCAATAACGAAAAGCGCGCTCATGCTACGTTACATAAACTCCATAGGTGCACTGGGATCTCTACGCAAGTTTCTCGTCATTTCCCGAAGGCTACTGAAGATATGCAAATGGCGATCAAATAATATCTACGTAAAATATGTGCATCCCGTGTCTTTATTTGGATAGCTTCTTTTCTGCTAGAGAAAAATGCTAATCTACTCTTTTGCTTCATGTAATATTTTCCCTGCCCTTTACGTAGCTTGATAGCGCATTAAGGCATGACATTGTAATGATTTTACCACTAGACACATAGAGTAAATCTGCGCGAAAAAAAAAGTGGCAACTGCAAAGGCGCCGCTTTTTGTGAGACTTACAATATTCATTATACGATGCAAAAACTCGCATTTACACGAACACGTACGTATGCGGACAATGTGAAAAGCTCATTCCGTGTATAATTTAGAAATACCAGATGGTCATTTGTAAAACACTTAGCTATTTTTTATTGTGCGTTAAAGAATACATTTAGAGGCACCTGAACTAGATCGCGTTATCATAACAAATGGTGGCTCCGTATCGCGTTCATTGCGCGTGTCGTCTGAATCGCATATCGTCGGCGCAAAGTACCAGCATGGCGGTGTCCTTGCAGTTGCTGAGTTCAATCATGGAGCACTGGAATGGGGCAGTGTGACGACGTACAGCAAAACAAGGGGAGAACCGGGTACGATTCTGATGTGGCGCTACCAGGAGGGAACTGAGAACCACCGGCGTGCCTTGAGCGCGAAATTTAAACATCTTGCGCAAACATTTCTGCGTTCATAAACAAAACCACTCTGAAAACAATGGAAATTATATCATTCGGAAAAAAATAAGAACTACAAGCTGTTAAGATACTTCAGCAACGCCGTGTAAGCGTGCACATTTCGAATCACAGCTCATGCAGTGTTCCTGATCGTCTGCTCAGCGTTGCGGTTGCAGAAGACAAACAAAGGCTCGTCTACTCGTTCCGTTCAGTAAGCACGCGTATGTCTTTAGTATTTCGAAACACATGACGATAAGAAACCAGGAAGGAGCAGCTGCACTGTGCCCGGTGGATTGCAAGGGATTCCTTTCATGTCGCATCAGCCAGAAAGGTGGTCGCCAGGTTTCACCGAAGAAAACAAGCAAACGCGCACCGACACACACGCACGCAAACAGAAAGGCAGACATATTTACAAATCCGGTGCTTCCCGTGCACATAAAAAAAATAAGCGAACCCTGCAGAAAAACACCGCAGCAAGCAATCAGCGAACTCCGTACGTACATGCATGACCTCCGCGACAGTCATAACTGCGAATCTCCGAGGCCCTGTGTTGCGAAAATATTGTTTCCTTTTGCCGGCAATTACTCGAAGCTGCAGTGACAGACGGCGCTGCCGTTGACCGGCATGCTCTAGACCCCCTCCCCTTCCCTCCGGCCGTCATCGCAAAAAGGGGCACGTTTTTGCCACCGGACGAGACACTGCCCTATTCCAATGCACCATATTTCAGTGCATGGACGCTATGGCGAGCATTTCCTCTAGGGTAGGTCATGTTAACTCCTATAGGTGAAATCTACAAACTTTTTTTTAAGTCTGACAGCAGCCGCGGTAGCTTAGTGGCTAAGGCGTTTAGCTCCTTAGCACAAGGTCGTCCTTTCAATCGAGGCCATGGCGGACGAATTTCGACGGGAGCGAAAAAAAAAAGACGAAAAAAGTTAAAAAGAAAAGAAGGAAAAAACGCTCGGGTTCCTGGATTTCGGTGCACGATAAACAACCCGATATTGGTAAAGTCGCTCCGAATCCCTGATTATAGCATGCCTTATAATGAACGTGAGCTTTCGGCGAGTAAAACCCAATATTTCAATTTCTGGCGTGGTGAGCAGTGCTCGTTGTGGGTAAGTGCTCTTCCTCCACCCTGTGCCTGCTCCCTTCCACTTCACTTTACCAGGGCAGAAAAAGATTGTGCTTATCAAGGTTCTGGGCGGGCTGGCCCTTACACCGGCTGGGGTGTCAAAGTGGAAGTGGTCTCACTTTCCACTGGGTGCTACGTGTCTATACTGCTCAGTAACAGTGATGGATAGGCACATGCTTACCACCTAGTATGCACAAGTCCAGGTTTGCAATCGAAACACTCGCGTCTGCTACTGCAAGCCGGCCTCCGCTACAATGTCGCGACCAGTTATGACCACTGGAGACGTGATAACAAATTCCACTAAACACACCTGCAATTCATACCCAACACAGGCCTCAAAGCACACATATAGTTCAGATATGTAGGTTAAGAATTATGCCTTCAGGGAAATTGGTTATTGCAATATTGCAAAACAGTGCTCGAACACGATATACGGCCTTTGTCATGGTTGTTTCCCAGTGCCTTCAGAAACGTCTATGCCACTCAGAGATTGCCTGTGACGGAAATAGGGCTCACTGTATATTTATCGGTGAAAATTTTAGGTTTGTGGCTGTGATTACGTTTGGAAATAAAACTGCTCATACACACTCTCTCTCTTTTTAACATTTATGCGCTGTTTGTAACGCTACCCTAATTCATTTTTGAGCTAAGGCCTTGATTAGATTGCTTGAAAAGTAGTCGCATGCTGTGGGTTTTGCGCAAACTAAATCAAAAGCGTAAGATTTAGCCACAGCCTTTGTCGCAAATGAAGTATTCAAGCAGCGCGGAAGTGTTTCAAGTGTGCTTCACAAACAGGGGGCTGCAGAATTTACTACGCTTTCCGGGGGCAAGTATTACTGCCATCGAGATTACGTTGGCTTCAAGGCAGGGTCCCTCATAAGGTCTCGCCATTTCGAGCTGACCAGCGCATTGCGTCCCAACCCGCCGCGCAAAGAGCTTAAATTTCAAACCAAACGCCGCTTGGCGTTCTTCGTTTGGGCACCGCCCTCCCAGCGAGAGATTCCACGTATATATCGCGCAAGTGCATCTACGTACCTGGCAGAACTGCGACTTCGCTCACAGTGACACGTGACTGCACAAACTGTTCAAGGCGACATCATTTATTTGCATATTATGTTCTTAAATAGACGATTTACAGTTTTAAAACATGGCGAAACAAAAAAACCGAATGCCTGCATGTATTTTCTTTTATGTCGTGCCGCATGGCAAGAAAGATGTCCTTGGCTTTATTCTGCTTCTTCCCACGTCACCCAGCCGCGCCCGCAATGAACGAAACTATGCTGTCTTCTTACAATGTTGAAGCGTACAAAATCGCCCGTGGCGCGAAACGAGACAGACGCAACAGCTCGTGTGCGAGACCGTCACCGGAAGTGTACCACTCAGCAAAAATTCCGCAAAAAGAAAAAGAAGAAGGCGTGGCCCGTGACAAATTCGGCACGCGTGACGAATTCATCACGCGATCATCCGGCTCCCCTATCGGAAAACACAGGGAAGCAATTTCACTTGCGGTTGCTATACGGCGCAAGTGAAGAGAGTGTGTGCTTTGGCGGCGGCACTCGCCTACTGCGATCACGGCTTAGCGTCCTTTCGACTATTTCTATCTCTGCAATTATTGAATGAATTTCAAGAATTGTTGCAGCAAAATGCTCCTTAGATGACAGGTAACCACTTCCAACGTACAACCAAAATTTGCTATGTGGCCCGTTGAGGGTTCCTTCAAAAATGGCACATACCATAGCATTTGTGCAATACAATCTAAGTTTTCTTGCTTAAATACCATTTGTTGTAAAAATATTTTACAGTTTCGCCCGAAAAGCGAAGGCTTTCATTGTGATAGCAAAGTATTAGATTACTCCACATTGTAAGATACGTAGTTTTATCGCCTAAAAAACTCACACTAAACATTTTCTCTTTAATAAATTAGCAAGCGCGATGTCACACCTGCGAATGCGAACATGAGTCGACGCTTCGGAGCTTTCGCTCGCTTGAACGCCCGTACGACACGTGAGATTACGCGATCTGCACACTAGGCACGCTGGAAGACAACCACGCGAAGCGTCAAGCCATCTCGGCTCACCGAACTATGCACCGGCCGCAGATTACCTCGAAGATATCGCACGCGCCAGGGAATGCGCTCAACGCCATGAAGAACCATGCGCAGGCACGGGGACTCACCTTGAAACCCCGTCTCATGTGCACCAACCATGGCTACCATACATACATACATACATACATACATACATACATACATACATACATACATACATACATACATACATACATACATACATACATACATACATACATACATACATACATACATACATACATACATACATACATACATACATACATACATACACATACACACACACACATACATACATACATACATACATACATACATACATACATACATACATACATACATACATACATACATACATACATACATACATACATACATACATACATACATACATACATACATACATCCTGTAACATGAGCAAAGAGTGAGTTCGTATAAAGTCTTCCATAAGCAATACGTGCGATAGCGCTAACGTGCAAAACGACTCTTTCAACGGCGTCCGCGAGCTCATTGCTTCCCACACGCAGTATACACAAAAGGATCCAGAGGAATTTAATTTCTTTGTTCTTCGTTATTCGGTCTTCGTTCTTCGACGGCCAACATCGATGACCATCTCCTTGAAGTGTTAGAATTGATTTGAATGCGGACATGGGATCGATATGCACTATCCGCAGTTCAACTCGTTCTCTACGAAATTAGCACTTCATACAGGGAAACCTAACCGGCGTTTTGTCATCTATATTTAAACTTGGAAAAAGTGCCATCGAGTGATAGCAAAGCTACACTCCATCTCTTTTTACGACAAACGCCTAACTTGGACAGATCAGTTAAGGTTTTCTTCATACCAAACCGCGCAATGTAAGCAACGTACGCGTTGGGAGAAAATAGTCACGTACGGCTCGTTGAAACGAATATGTAGGCTGCTGAGGCACTATGTAAATTCTGTAAATTTAGGCACTGATTTTCAGTCGTCCTGCATTTAACCGCCAGACAGTCGTTTGAAAGTGACAGTCCGTTGAATGATTGCGTGAGGAATGGATAAATTTTCAGACGATGAGATTGTTACCATAGGAGCTATGCTCTTCACATTTTTCCATCGTTGCTTTCCACCTCACCGAAGGAGTTTCAGCTTTCATAAAATATATTATGAAATCTGTTTGCAATATTTTTTTCTCGCAACTACACATACCGGTTCTAGATATACTGCATAGTGTACGATAATACAAAAAAAGACTTTAGGCCCCGCGGGAAATTTTGGTTATAGACCGGCAGCAATAGGGAGCCGTGACGGGAGTGTTATACAGTAAAAGCATTTCGAAGGGATCCGTTACAATAAATGAGAAAAAATAAAATGTGGTGCTGCCATGCTGTCAGAAGACCAGTTTCAGCGCTAAAGTTGGCAGTCAATCTCTTAGGCTAGAGAGGTGTGCCCAAGTGTAACAGCAAACCCTCGTGGCACCTTTCCCTTCCTTTGAGCTAACCATGTCGATTGTGTGCCTCATTTTCGTGCGCACCCGTTTTCGTTTGATTCACTTGATTTCAGTTGATTCACCGTAGTTAGAGACCCCGTCATATTCAGCTCATTACCGCTCACTCCTTTTTCTCTTCCTTCTGTTAATTTTCTTGGGGCACGAGGCACGTAACGCTGTGCTACTTCCCTTTCTGCAGTGGATGATTTACAAAAGTCACGTGCCAAAACCACGGACGTTGCAGAGGGTGCGTCCTACGCACAAGCACTTTCTCTAGTGAGCTTGACTGTCTGGCAGAGAGCGGTGTTCCTCGAGAAGAAGGACGCCCGGGCTCTGCATCAGTTCCAGCCCATGTGGCTCCGTGCAGCCGCTTGATATGTTCCATACACAATTAGCATTTCCTCATCCAGGCGCCCCGCTTGTCTGTATGCCCCAGCCTTGTTAGGTACCCTTTACGACAATGATCCACAGGCTTAGGAATACGAATTCTCGCCAAAATTTCCAAAGTGTCGTAAAAGTGTTTCATAAACCGCTGTCGCGTTTTGCTAGGCCACGGATAATTGGGTCTTCTCGATTCGCACTATTTGTTAAGGCTTTTGTGGTATATATAGAAATAATTTACGAACCAATTACTTGAACGAACAGTCATCTTTGCATGCATAAGCTCGTACCACACTTATATGTAGATTGAGGCAAGCGTTAGAACAGTTTTCAAGCGTGGAACTTCTGGATTTGTAGGTAAACTTCAGTGGCGTATTGCTTGAGAATTCCGTATTTGACATCCGAGAAGTTTCTCTTGCCTGTTCGGGTTCCTTTTTCTAACAGCTAGCTATATATTAATTGTTCTGTCTCTATACGCATTACGTCGGACATTGTTGCCAATGAGTTCTCAGAGCCTTCCTTGTCCCTGGGCGAATGATTTATACCTAATAAACAGTGATGGCAAGTGCCCAACTTCAGCTCTCACAAAATTTCACTTCTGTTGGATATCGAGCTAATTTTAAAATTGCCGCAAGCTTCACAAACTTTAGTATTCCTCGGAATGTCACCGACAAACTAACTCGATCGTGTTTTCCTTGTTCGCTTGCAAGTACATTTCAGCAACTATTTTATACATTACTTGCAGTTTTACGGTGATAAGTTGAATATTGCTCAGTCTACGCAATTATTTGTCTAAGAACATTATGCTCCCTAGACTGGAGGCATGAAACCTGCTTTTTCGAACACTCTTGCCCATTTATTCAGCGGAATATACCTTCCCAGATCTTTATTCGACAAGAAAGAAACTGGGTGCAAGTGCAAATGAATATTGATTACAAAAGAATAAAAATATTCCTGAAGCTAAAGTTTCGTCCACCACCTACAAGTATGCGGAAATGAGGTCAATGTATGATCGCGCGAAAGACAGCCTGCTAGCACTGGGCGTGTGCATCATCCGTAAGATTTCCTGAATGCACTGTGTCGCCATCGAGAAAACACATCAGCAACAGCTGAACACGGAACGAGGGCAGCTATACCAGCTTAGCGAAAATAAATCATAGACAGTGACGACTATGCGCTTTACTTTCCGACATAAGTTCAACTATAAGGAACCGGATAAAAAATAGTTGCAGTTGCGCCCGAAAGGTGAAGCGTCGATTGCGATAGCAAATTAGTAGACAACTCTAAGAAGTAAGGACAGTAGTATTATCTGCCGTGAACACTTGGAAACACTCGCTTATCAACTGAATTAACAAGCACGGTGTCAGCGCGCAAACGCACACATGAGCGCATCACACTCGATGAGGGCGCACCCTCTCTCTCTTAATGCTGGTGTGAGCAAGCGCGGCAGCAGCAGCGAGCGAATTGTCCTTCCTGCCGTCTGTCGCTTCAACGCAAGAGCGGCGAGAACACAGCGTGCAGAAAGGTGTGAGCCTTTTCTTCAAGATACGGCGCGCACAAACGTGCGCTGCCGTGCAAAGGACGAAGTTGTTGGGGAAGGGGCTGACCCCCCCCCCCCCTCCCATTCCCTTACGAGCTGCCTCCCTGCTTTCCTCAATATATGGCGCGCGAAATTAAGCCGCAGTCGTCAGTTCTCCGTGTGCATGGTCACATAATGCGCCGGTAATGCCGGAGCACAAGGTTGCCCCCCTCCCCATCCCTTACATCTTCCCAAGGCCTTTCGCGCGCCGTAATGCGCCGCGTTTAGCCTCCGCTTTCTTCCATCGAGAGCGCCGGATTGATCCGCGATCGCTCTCTTCCTTCGCGTGCTTTCACTCACACACACAGAATACGACGCGCGGCGACTTCAAAGGGAGACTCAAACCAAATACGAAGTCTACCTGGGCTCCTTAAATTCCATTGCAGAAACCTCGCAATGCTTCTTTAGTAATAAGATAAGAGTTAGTTTACGAGGAAATTGCATCTAAAGGGTGCGAATACCTTTTTCGAAATTGAAATCTTCCACCACCCAAACGGAAAATGGTGACGTTTCGTACGCCATCGCCACCCTTTGCTGCCGTCGGTGCGTAAAGCAGCGCCCTACAGACGGCGGCACTGAGACAAAACGAAGAGGCGAACAGTGAATCTCAGAAGTTAAATATTGAGCCTACTTAACAATATCCACAAGTACACCCATGCACGTCGTCACATTTATCAAGGGAAGCGCCGGCGAGTACGACTGGTAAGCCTTCGAGGATGACAACATAGCAACGTTTACAGCGCGCAATGACGCCACTTCTCATTTTTCTGCGTGTGCGCTTTACAAAATGAAGAATGGGTAATTTCACATCCGTCTGGTAGACACTCGACTATAGAAAAGCAATCTTATGTCATCCAATGGCTTGTGCCTAAGGTCGGGTCTGCGAGTAGCAGGAGCATAAACTCGGGCAATGTGCTGGGCCTAACCTCACTGGCTCAATGCGATCGACATTGGCTCAAACTGTGTTCGCGTCTCGTGAAGACATGAACTTCTGCAGTGAACAGTGAGTGCATCACAACTTTCCAAGCTTGAGTTACTTGTTCACGGGGAACCTAAGTTCTCGCGACGGCAACATTTCGTCTCAAGCCCCACCTCACTATTGTCGACATGGTCGTGTGCCACGAATTCCCAGTGTGCTCTGCGTATAGAGCTTTTTCACTCATAGCACAAAGTTTCCAAAAGATGAACAGAAGAAAAAGCATGCGGTTTCAGGTTATTCAAGAAATAAATTCTAAGAAATCTTGTCTCCACGGAAGCGTGCTCACGGCCACCGCATTTCGACAGGCAATAAATGCGGAATGACCCGCGTACATAGATTTAGGTGCACGTTAAGGAATCCCAGGAGCTCCAAAGTTCCTATGTGTCCCACTACGGTGTACCTCAAACTCAAATCGTTGTTTTGGCATGACAATGCTAATATTTATTTATCTCAACCCTGCTGTTTCCAAGATGTGGCCCACGTGCATGTCCAGAGGAACGTCTCCACCGAAATTCACAGACGTTCGCTGAACTCGAAATGTCACTGAGGTTAACATTTATGGTTAAACAGATAAGCCCAGAAGAATCTATGAAGTTCGTTATTGAATGAAACTTAGGGTCTAGAAGCCTAACGAAAAGCGCAATCTGTCTACGTTCCACGGTTATTTTGAGAAGAATGAATGAATTCTCGTACTGAAGAAATTGCACGAAGACCATAGCACGTCAATGGAGCCACAGCTGAACGAAAACTGCACTCTTGGCAAGCTAGACAAACTCGATCGGTGCCCTGGCATTTCTACATAAGTGTTTCTACAGCTCCCGAATGTTTCTCTGCAAATACAAACGCCGATCAACCTATAATAATGTAAAATATCCGGAGACCATGTCGTTATACGGGGATTTGCTCTCTTGCTGACGAAAAAGGCAAGTCTTCGCGTTTTGAGTGATGGAGATTTGCCTGTCCTCTACTGAGCTTGGTAGCGCACTAAGGTATGCAATCGTAATGATTTTACAGCTGATCACATCAGAGTAAATTTGCGCCAAAATCAAACTGGCATCCGCAAAGGCACCGCAATGTTGCTGCGTCCAATTTTTCTCAAGCTAACAATATATGATGCGAAAACTAGCATTTGCACGAGCACGTCCGTAGGGACAATCTGTAAAGCTAATTTGGCGTATTTTCGAGAAATATCGGACGGCCATTTCTAAAACATTTAGCAATTTTGATCATGTTTTAACGGACGCGTTTGCAGGCGCCTGAACTAGATCGCGCCACCATGATGAAGGGAGGCACGATATCGCATTCATTGTGCGTCTCGTCTGAATGACATCGCGTTTTCGGCGCCTGCACGGCAGTGCAATGTAGCATCATGGTGGCGTCCTTGCAGTTGCAGATTTCAATGCATGCGCGCAAGAGTTGGTCATATTACCTCTATAGGTGAACGCTGGAGCCTGTTGTGTGTGTGATACCAGCCGCGGTAGCTTAGTGCATAAGGCGTTTCACTGCTGAGCTCAAGGTCGTCCATTCAATCACGGCCATGTCGACCGAATTTCGATGGCAGCAAAATCGAAAAACATAACGAAAAAACTAAAAGAAGAAAAACACGCGTGTACTTAGATTTAGGTGCACAATAGAAACCCCCACATTGGTAAAGTCACTCTGAGTCCTGCAATATAGCGTGCCTCGTAATCAAAGCGGGCTTCCGGTGCGCAAACCCAACATTACAATTTCTAGCGTGATGAGTGGGCAAAGTTCCAAATGCGTCAGTTTCAGCAACTGTGTATATTGCGTGGGCTAGTGCTCTTACCCCACTGTTTGTCTGCTCCCTCCCCCTTCACCTTACCAGGGCGGAGGAAGTTGTGGTTAGAAGCCTTCTGGCCGGGGTGGCCCAAACACCGGCTGCGACCTGAAAGTTGAACTGGGTGCATTTACCAGTGGTTGCTACGCGTCCCTACTGCTTAATCCCAGTGATGGATAGGCTGATGCGTACCACCTAATGTGCACAAGTTCAGGCTTACAATCAGAACGCTAGCTCCTCGTACTGCAAACTTGCCTCCGCTACATTGTCGGAGACAGCTATGACCGCTGGGTACGTGACAACAGATTCCACAAAACACTGCTTCAATTCATACAAAACATAGGCATCACAGCACATAAATAGTACTGATTTACACATCAAGTATTAGGGCTTCAGGGCAAGTCGTGATGGAAATAAAGAGACATATGTAATGGAAGTGTTCGAACACGTTATATGGTGTGTATCAACCATGTTACCGAGTGTCTTGGGAAATTTCGATGTCACGCCAAGTTATCGTGTAGCGAAATTGGAGCTCATCAGATGTTTATTGCATGGCCAAAACTTTAAGTTTGTAGCCGTGATTACATTTGGAAAGAAAAGTGGTGCCCCACTTTGCCCCTAGTTTAAATATTTGCGCACGGTTTGTACGATTACCGAAATTCATTGCTGAACTAAACAATACGCTTGATTATATTGCTTGAAATAAAAGGGGCATGCCATGGGTAATGCGTAGTCAGTTTGGCAGTATTCATTGACAAACCGTTGTCTGCAAGGGTGTTTCCGAGCGGTCTTAAGGTTGGTAGAATAGTTCCTATATTCAGAAAAGGGTGATCACTTCAATAGGGAATGACCGGCCAATTTGTAGCCTTCCTTTTTCGGTAAAGCAATTGAAAAGCATTTCCACACTGGATTAATGCGCTACCTAAATAAGTTTATCCCCCCCCGCCCCATGGCACAACTTTTTCACGAACCGCAAGATAGGTAAACGTTCACATTCAGTGCTGTGTTTTAGCTTATTTGTCTGTTCTTAATTAGGTGTTTATGTTTTCGCTCATCCAGATTAAACTAATGTGGATGGAAACGGGCGTCTTTTTCAGAAACACTCTCTTGTGGGCACTTTGCCTCCGTTGCTTCCTCTTCATTGCCAAAGAAAGTTGTCCGCTAGTATAGTTCCCTCGCAAGAACAGGCGCCGATGCCCATACTGAAGAAGTTGGTAACCGAACCAGGCGGTTGTTTCACACTATTGTATGGAAGTGGCCGCCACTTGTTGTCACATTGATATAAGAGGCAAACAATGAATATCGAAAGTTAAACAATGAGCCTGCTTAACAATGTGCACAACTACATCCATGTACGTCGTCAAACTCATTAACGGAAGCTTGAGCGAGTACGCCTGGTAGCCTTCGAGAACGACATCGTACCAGTATTTACAGCGCGCAGTGTCGCCGCTTCCACTTTTTTGGGTGTGTGCTTTACGAAATAAAGAATCGTTCATTTCAAATCAGCTTGGTAAAAGCTCAACTATACAACAGCAGTCTTCTTTCATCTAATGGCTTGTACCAAAGGTTGGGTCTGGGAGTAGCAGGAGCACGATCTCAGGGACTGTGCTGGGCCTAACCTCATCAGCTAAAAGCGATCGACATTGGCTCAAACTGTGTTATCGGCTTGTGAAGACTGAAACTTGTGCCCCCTACAATCCATCACCACTTTCCGAACATGGGTCACCCGATCACAGGGAACATAACTTCTCTTAACAGAAACATCTCATGTTAAACCCACCTCACCATTGTCGACGTTGTCGTCTACTAATTCCCAATATGCTCTGCGCATACAGCTATTTAACCCAGAACATAATGTTACGAATAGTTGTGGAGAAGAAAAAGTATGTGGTCTCAGGTGATTGAAGAAGTAATGTCTAAGATATATCCTCTACTCTCAAATGTGCTCATGGCCGCCGCATTTCGATGGGTGAGAAGTGAGAAAACAACCGCGTACTTAGATTTGGGTGCACGTTAAAGAACCCCAGGTGATCTAAATTTCCACTGTGCCCCACTACGGTGTGCCTTAAAAGCAAATCATAGTTTTGGCACATAAAACTACATATTTATTTATCTCAACCCTGCTGTTTTGAAGCTGTGGCCGGCGTCCATATCAGACGAACGTCTCCAGTGAATTTCACAGACGTCCACTGAAATCGAAATATTGCCCGATTTAACATTTATGGTTAAACAGAGGTTAAGAAGAACCAATAGAGCTCAGTAGTGAAAGAAAGCTAAAGATCTAATACACTGCAATGGATCCAGGAGCCTAACGAAAGGGTTCTTTGTACCGTTTCATAATTAAGTCCAGAAGAATGAAAGAGCTCTCACATTCAAGGATCAGACACCTAGGTCCGGTACATCAATGGAGCCAGGTGCCAAATGAAAAGAGCGCTCATGGTATGCTACACAAGCTCCATCAGTGCCCTGGAATCTCTATGTAAGTTACTCTTCCACTCCCGAAGGTTTCTCGGCAAATGCAAACGGCGATCAAATATAATTTACGTCAAATATCCACTGCCCGTGTCCTTATACGGAGATATGGTTTTCTGCTAACGAACAATGCTAGTCTTCTCGTTCTGCTTGATAGTGCACTAAAGGTTGACATCTGAACTAACGTAGTACGTCAAACTCTTGCCTTTGCTTCGTGTTTTCGACAAATTCGGCTTCGCCCTGCCATCTGCTAGCCACCTGGTTAGCTCAGATGGTAAAGCGGCTGCCCCGGAAAGGCGGTGGTCCCGGGTTTGAGTCCCGGACCAGGATGAATTTTTCTTCAACTATGAGGCTTTTCTTTCGAGGAACCCGTATGGGTTTCCTTTGTAGCAATTGCTACGAATGGGTGGATGTCTGATTTTCCCTTTATTTATTCAAAGGTTGACATCGTAATGATTTTACAGCTAAACACATTAGAATAAATTTGCTCAAAAACTAGTGGCAACCGCAAAGGCGGCGCAAAGTTAGTGCCTCTCATTTTCGTCAGGCTAACAATATTCAATATGTGATGTGAAAACTAGCATTTCCACGAGCACGTCCGTAGGCACAATGTGCAAAACTCCTTTCGCGTATTTTGGAAAAATATCGGACCGCCATTTATAAAACATTTAGATAATTTTGATCCGGCGTTAAAGGGCACGTTTGCGGGCGTCGGAACTAGATGGCGCCACCGTGTGAAGGGTGGCTCCGTGTCGCGTTCATTGCGCGTCTCGTCTGAATTGCATCTCGCCGTCGACGCATGCGCGGCGGTGCCAAGTAGCAACATGGCGGCGTCCTTGCAGTTGCAGATTTCAATGCTTGGGCGCTATGGCGAACATTTCCTGAAAAGTTGGTTATATTAACTCTTAGATGGACATGTCAGACTTTTCTGAATGTTGTACCTGCAGCGGTAGCTTAGTGCTTAAAGCCTGTCGCTGCTGAGCTCAAGGACAGCCATTCAATTAAGCCCACAGCAGCCAAATTTTGATGGGAGTGAAATGCATATATATATATATATATATATATATCAGTGGAGGAAATAAAGAAAAGCGCTCGTGTAGTTGAATTTATGTGCATTTATGTACATGTGCGTACACAACCCCTAAATCGCAACAACCCCGCGAAATGCGCAGGTTTTGCGATCGTTCCCGACCAGCAGCAAGTTCTTTTCCATCGACTTTCATTTCCATTAATTTATTGTTTCTTTATTAGATGTATCAGGCACAAATAATTTTGTTATGTTGTCTTTGGTGTCAGTGTGTGTTGGCTTCTTAGACTAGTAAAAATCGCGCCCCTCGATTGCCCCCCCCCCCCTACTTCTCCCAAATTCAATATGTCACTTTGCGCCCCTCATTGTAGCGTGCCTCATCATGAAAGCGGGCTTTCGGCGCCTTAAACCCAAAATCACAATTTCTAGCGTGAGGAGCGGGCAAAGTTTAAATGCATCAGTTCCACCCAATATCAAAATTGCATGGGCAAGCGCTGTTATGCCACCCTGTGTCTGCTCCCTTCTGCTTCTGCCCTTAGAGCGGTGGTGGTCTCAAACTGGAACAGGTCACATTTGCCACTGTCCGTACCGCACAGTCCCCGTCATGGATAGCCTGATGCGCACCACATAATCTGCAGAAGTCTGGCTTACAATTGGAACGCTCATGTCTACTACTGCAAGCCGGCCTCCGCTACAGTGTCGCAACCCACTATGACCCCTTGATATGTAATCAGAGATCCCACAAAACACTATTTCCATTCATACCCAACAAAGACCTCTTAGCACAGATATAATACAGATATACATATCAAGAATCAAGGCTTCAGGGCAAGTCGTTATCGAAATAAAGAAACATGTATATTGGAAGTGCTCAAACACGTTATGCAGTGTTTATTATCCATGTTTCCCAGGGGCTAGCGAAGCTTCTACCTCTCTGCGAGTGTCCATGTGGTGAAATGGGACTCATCTTATGCCTATGTTCATGGCGAAAATTTTAAGTTTGTTGCTGTGATTGCATTTGTAAAGAAAACTGGTCCCAAACACCATCTCTCTTCTTAATTTTCACGCACGATTTCTAGCATTACGCAAAGTCGTTGTGTAACTAAAGAAGGCCCTTCATTGTATCCGTTGAAAAGAAGGGGCATGTTGTGGGTAATTAACGCGCAAACTAAACCAAAAGCATCAGATTCAGCCAACATCTTTGTAGTAAATTACGGATTCGAGCAGCGCGGTATTGTTTCAAGTGTGTTTCACGAACGGCGGCTGAAGAATTTATAGCACTTGGTAGGGACAACTATTACTGCGACCGAGATTACATTGGTTTTAGGCCGGACACCTCGCCGGGTTTCGCCATACTGAGCTGAGAAGCGCAGTGCAAATATTGTGCACACGAACGATCGCATCTTGTAAGTATTTGTTCCCTAGGCGTCGGGGAATGAGCTTAACTTTCAAACCAAAGATCGTTTGCCGTTCTCCTTGCGGGCGCCGCACTCCCACCGAGAGAGTCCGCGTATATATCGCAGAGGTGCGCCCACGTACGTGGCACCGCTGTGACGTCGCTCATAGTGACACGTGACTACAAAAAATATTCACGCCACCATGCTTTATTCGGTTACTATGTTGCTTCAATAGATGACTTAGAGTTAAGAGAAATAAAGAAACTCACAAGCCGGAAGCCCGCATGTTTTTGCTTTATTTCTGGCCGTGTGGCAAGAGAGATGTACTTCCATTTCGTCTGCTTGTTCCCACGTCACGGAGTCATGCCCGCAGAAAACAAAACTTTGTCGTTTTGTAGCGTATTCAAGCGCCGCAATCGTGCTTTATCATCCTATCCCGCCTGCCTCATTACTCGTGATTATGGCGGTGAATCTTGTGTTCTCGTGCAGAGCGCGAAAAGACTTGCTGCGCGAAACGACACAGGCGAAGCAGATCGCGTGCGAGGCCGTCACCAGAAGTGCACCACTCACCAAAAACGCGACAAAAACAAAAAAAAAGAATGCAGTGCTCGTGAGATATTTGTCACGCGATCCTCCTGCTCCGGTATGGGAGAACGCAGGCAAGGAATTTCGCTTGCGGAGGCCAGATAGGGTAAGTGGAGAGAGCAATTTCCAACTATAGGCATGCTGTTAGACAGTGCGTGTGATGCGACGAGGCATCTCGGCTGGCCTTACTATACACCCGGAGCAGATACCGAACGCGGCCAGGGAATGTGTTCAACCACGGAAAGAACCATGCGCAGCCGTGGCCGCATTCCTTCACGCATGCCCCCCTCGCATATCTCTCACACACACACACACAAACACACACACACACACGCGCGCACACACACACACGCACGCACGCACACATACATACTACGTCTACCATGGGCAAGGAGTCAGTGTGTATCAAGCCATCAAAAGAGGAATGCATGCGATTGTGCCGCCATACAAGGGTACTCTTTCCTAAGCGCCCCCAACCGTATTGCTTTCTATATGCAGTGCAAAGTATTCCGAGAAATTTAATTTGTATGTCATTTTGCTAAGCAATGTCCATAAGTTGTACAATCTCGAGGGCCGAAATAAAAGAACGTCTTATTGAAATGCATTAAAGGATTTGAAGTTGGGCTTAGAATCGATAAGCCCAATTCATAGGTCAATTCAATCACAACGAGAAGAACGCTTGATGCACGGAAAGGTCATGAGCCTTTCGTCATCTATACTTAAACTTAGAAGAAGTGCTGTCGACCGATAGGAACACTACGCGCCATGCCTTCACACAACAAGCGCCTAAATTGGTTAGATCAGTTTAAGGTTTTCTTGTAAACCCACCGTGCAATGTCAAGAACGCATGCGTATGAAGGCAATAGTAAGTACGGCTCGCTGAAACGATTATGTAGGCTGATGAGGCACTAAGACAATTGTAGAAGCATGGACGTTGATGTTTATTTGTCCTGAAAATTACACCCTGACGTCCACTGTACTCGTAATATAACCGGAGTTAACCTTTAAGGGTAAGGAATGAAGCCGAGAAGAAACAATAAAGTTCAGCACGGAAGGAAAGTCAGAGGGGAGATGCGTTGGCGATGTAGCCAACAGTGTTATTCGAGATTGACAAGGAAATTTATTCACCCGTAGGCACACTTACAAGTGTGGTAGGAACGAAAAGTACAATATGAGGTACATCACATGTAATACATCATACTTGATGTAAACAAAACAGATTAACAAACAAAATAATAAATGGTGTCTTCTTGACACTGGCTTTGCCACACACAACAACAACAACAACAACAAAACTCATTTCCGGATCCACGCAAAAGCATTATTGTCGGCCTCGAATTTATGAAAGGTACTCGTGGCACATACAGACATAGTCTGAACTCGGGCAACCGAATTGAGCATTATTCTGTCAGTAGAAAGACTTTGCCTCGGGAGACGGTTATGTACCGCGTAGACCAGCGGCGAAGAACAACTGTTCTTCAAGATGACCCCATATTATCACCCGTAGTTTCCGCATTCTGCGGTACATTGCTCTATTTGTCTGCCGAGATCGTTCTGCGATGTTACGGAAGCACCACGAAATGTAACTAGCGCTGTAGTAGACTAGACTTGCAAACTGATCTCGGCGCTGTGGTGGCCGCACGATGGATATTCCGAACATTCTTGCAACTAGCTTCCAGAAGGTGCGTCCTGCAACGCAGTCCTTTACTACATGCGAGTTGGTCTCTGTTTGTGTGCAATATATGCATTTATCATTCGCTACCATGTGCCAGCGTTCAAGCCTGTCTTTTGTAGGTAGAATGCCCCATTGATATTGCCAATGAATTGAGATGAGTGCCACAGGTGGCCAGTGTCGATGGAGCCAGCTGAATAGCGAACCGCGCAATCTTGGTATGTTTCGCAAACTCCATAGGTGCACTGGGATCGTTGCACAAATTTCTCTTAATTTCCCGAAGGCTACTCGGAATACGCAAATGTTGATCAAATGGTTTTGACGTAAAATATCCGTAGCCCGTGTCTGTATTTGGAAACCTTTTCTGCTACAGAAAAATCGTACTCTTCTCATTTTGCATGATGGAGTATTTTTTTCCTTTCATTAACGTAACATGATAGCCCACAAGGGCACGACATCGTAATGGTTTTACTGCTATACACATTACAGTTTACAGGAAGTATTCAGAGACCTGGGTTGGGAAGAAATGGGGATAAGAGTTAATGGAGAATACCTTAATAACTTGCGATTCCCTGATGATATTGCCTTGCTTCGTAACTGAGGGGATCAACTGCAATGCATGCTCACTGACCTGGAGAGGCAAAGCCAGAGGGTGGGTCTAAAAACTAATCTGCAGAAAACTAAAGTGGAAGTTGAATATAAGCAAAAGAACAATCACAACGGGTCATCGTTCCTTCCGAGTGCCCCGCTTTGATGCGCTGCGGCAGCCCGCCACTGCACGACAGCGCCATCTGCTGGACTACCGGCGACGCACGGTCCCCTTCGTCGCAACCGTCAGCAGCAGAGCAACCGAATGGTGCACTAGAAATTCATCAAGCGTGACGAGACCTTGCGTGACAGTGAGGGCGAAGTCTGGCGTCACTCGGGGCACTCTCGTCGTCAGCGCGCGGAGCGCGACAGCAGCGCCCCGGTGTGGCCCCGCAGCCGCTCCGGCCACTTGAGCGGTGGTCCGTTTACTTTTTTGGCCTACAGTACGTATAAGGACAACGGGAAAAGCTCATTCGGTGTATATTTGAGAGTTTTAGATGGCCATCTAATAAACATTTAGGCATTTCTTATCGTGCGTCAAAGGATACCTTTGGAGGCGCCTGAACTAGATTCCTTAACCATAAGGAAGGAATGGGGCAGTGTGTCGTCCATACTGCGAAACAATGGGAAAACCGGGGACCATTCTGCGATGACACCACCAGTATAAGCTGCGATCGACCGGCGTTCCTTGCGTGCGAAATTTGAACATGTTGTGCAAAACTGCCTGCATTCATAAACTAAAACGCTTTCAAAACAATTGAAATTTATATCATTCCCCCAAAATTAGCACTACGAATTGTTAGGATGCATCATTCACTCCGCCTAAGCTTGCACGTTTCCAGCCCGAGATCATGCAGTGTTCCTTGTCGTCTGCCCATCGTTTCGGTACAGAATACTAACAAACAATCGTCTACTCGTCCCGTTCGGTAAGCACGCATATGTTTCTACTATATAGAAGCGCACGACGATAAGAAGAAAGAAAGAAACGCTTCCACTGTGCCTAGTGGGTTGCATGGTATTCCTGTCATATCAAATCCGCCAGAAAGGCGGTCGCCAGGTTTAACCAAAGAAAACAAACAAACGCGCACCGACACACGCTCGCACTCAGAATCACAAAGGTATTGACTAATACAGCGCTTCCCGTGCACCTAAAAAATGTGCGAACCCGGCAGAAAAAACCACAGCAAGCAATCAGCGAGCTCCGTACGTACAGGGTGGTCCTTTATTAAAGCGAACATGCGAGCGCGTGGCCTGTGTTCTGCGGAGGCTGCTTAGAGGGCCAGCAACAGGCAGCAAAGGGAAGCCCGTCCGCTTGTAGCGCAATTTATTATCGGCAAGAATGAGCAGAGGCAGACGGCTGATAGGGAAGCAGCTGTGGACTGCCTCCCAGGTCAGATGGATGCGCAATAGCCGGGGCCTCCTACGCAGCTTCTCCTGCTAGCAAACCACACTTGGCACGCTAGCACATTGCAAATGTGGAAGGATTAACATTTGCCACCTAGTAAATAGGCACTCCAAGCGTAGTTTATTGCGTCAGCATTCTTTGTCGAGTACCGCAGTAAGATCTGTCTGCCACGCGAAAAGTGTAATGCCTTGTATCTCTCCGAAAATGAGTAATCTGCGACGTTAGGGCATTTAATCATTCTTATAGTGTACATGTATATGATTGGTAGCTTTATAAGCTATGAGGAAGAATTGAAAAAAAAGAGTGATTTCAAGAGAATAACCATACAGATATATAGCGTCCACAGGAAATGCATGGGGAAGTCTATAGTTGGGGTGGACCGACTTTGAATTTGGGTGTTGGCCAACATAAATATGGGAGTAGGCAAAATTAAATTTTGGGATGCGTAATGAGCGAACTTGAAATTTGGGGGTGGGCTTATGCACACACTGACAACTCCAGTAGTGTTTCCGCGTACTTTTAGCAGTACGGATCCCTGGCTGCCCACTCCCACCATAGACTGAATAAACGTCACCGGATTCAGAGCGGTTGAGGAGAGAAATGCACTCAAGTGAAACTTTAGCTTAGGTAAATAAACGTAATTTTGTTCTTAATCTTATTCCTGTGGGTGGGCAGCGCAACCCGGACAAGGACGAAAGGAAGAACACAACACGAGCGCAGACTAACAACTGGTTTATAATTTCAAGCAACGGACTATATTATACAGAAAACGTAAACACGTGTTTTCTGTATAATATAGTCCGTTGCTTGAAATAATAAACCAGTTGTTAGTCTGCGCTCGTGTTGTGTTCTTCCTTTCGTCCTTGTCCGGGTTGCGCTGCCCACCCACAGGAATATGTTCAACCACCAACTCGCCCAACTCGCCGTCTTAATTCAGTTCTTAATCTTTCAGGCTTAGGTATTTCTATAATGACGACGTTTACTTAATTACTTGAATTATTAGCCTCAGTTAAGATTATGACGAAGACGTTTATATATGTAGTTAATATTTAGGTTTATTTAATTAGGTCTACATAATCTCAAGGTAACCTTAATTCTTGATTAGGCTCCGTTGATTGAACAATAGTAACTTTTGATTAGTCTAAAAGTTTAACATAAATTGATTTTAATTAGCCTCAGTATTCCTATATAGCCACAATTAAGCGTCGTTACACCTGATTTTACCGTAAATAATTTTATTAGTGTTTACTGACCTTACTTAGACTTATATCTCTCAGTACTGACAGTGTACAGCCGAAATCATAAATACATAGTCATGAGGCATTCTCATTTACACCTCCGTAGGGCCTCATGCCCAGCTATGCATGCAGTGCATCGTGCCACTGTTTACAGACAGAAAAATGGAAGAATGGACGGACGGACGAATGGATTGTCTGTGTTCTCCAAGTGGAACTGGTTGAATTTACCACTGGGTACTACGTGCCCAGCTTGCTCAGTCCGTGTGATGGATAGGCAGATGCTTACCACCTGGTATGCACAAGTTCAGGCTTCCAATCGGAACACTCGCATCTGCTACTGCAAGCTGACCTTCGCTACAATGTGGCAACCAGCGATGACCGCTGGATATGTGATAACAAATTCCACAAAACACACCTTCAATTCATGCCCAACACAGGCCTCAAAGCACACATATAATTAAGATATATCGGTTAAGAATTATTCCTTCACAGAAATTTCTCATTGTAATATAAAAAGAAACAGTGCTTGAACACAATATACGACTTTTATCATCCTTGTTTCCCAGTGCCTTCGGAAACTTCTACGTCTCTGCGAGTTTACATGTGGCGAAAATAGGGCTCATTGCGTATATATTTATTGGAGAAAATTTTCAGTATGTTGCTGCGATTAAATTTCGAAAGAAAACTGGTTGAACGCACTCACCCTCTTTTTAACATTTATGCGCTCTTTGTACCGCTACCCTACTTCATAGTTGAACTAAACTAAACTTGAAAAGTAGTCGCATGCTGTGGGTAATGCGCAGACGAAATCAAAAGCGTAAGGTTTAACCACAAGCCTTTGTCGTAAATTACGTATTAAAGCAGCACGGGAGTGTTTCAAGTGTGTTTGCCGAACAAGGGGCTGCATAATTTCGTACGCTTTCTGGAGACAAGTACTGCTTGTCTCCGGGAAGCATACTCCGGAAATTACTTGTCCGCATCAGGTCTAGCCAAATAGCTTAAATTTCAACACAAAACACCGTTTGCCGTTCTCCACGGAGGCGCCGCCCTCCCACCGAGAGAGTCAGCATATATGTCGCGCAAGTGCGCCTACGTACGTCGCAGCGCTGTGACTTCGCTCATAGTGACACGTGACTAAAAAGGTTGTTCAAGGCGGCATCGTTTATTTGCGTATTAGGTTGCATAAACATGCGACTTAGAGTTTAGAGAAATAGTGAAACATACAAGCCGAATGCCTTCATGTTTCTTTTTTTTTTATCGTGCCGCATGGCAAGAGAGATGTACTTCGATTTAGTCTGCTTGTTCCCACGTCACGCAGTTGCGCGAGCAGAGAACGAAACTATGTCGTTTTCAACCGTGTTCAGGCGCCGGGATCATGCGCTTTCATCCTCTGACGCCGGCGTCATCGCTAGTGATTACGGCGCTGATTAAGTGTTCTGGTGAAGGAGGCGTTCTCGTCCGCAGCGCGAAAAGAAACAAACGGAGCCGTTTGCGCGCGAGACCGTCCGCGGAAGTGCTCCACTCAGGAAACACGCGGCAAAAAAATAATAAAAGGAGACGTGGCCTGTGACGAATTCCTCACGCGATCCACCAGCTCCGCTATCGGAGAACGCAGGGAATTAATTTCGCTTGCGGAGGCTAGATGGCGCATGTGAAGAGAGTGTGTATTTTGGCGGTGACGCTCGCCTCCTGCAATTATGGCTTAGCGTCATTTCGAATATTTCTGTCTCTGCAATTGTTGCGGCGGAACGCTGTTTAGATGACGCGTAACCACCTCCAATGTATAACGAAAATTTGCTGTGTTCACGTTGAGAGTTCCTTTAAAAATTGCGCATACCATGGCCCTTGCGCCATCTAATCTAGGAGTGCTTGATTAAATACAAGTTTTATATAAAAATAGTTCACAGTTTCGCCCGAAAAGCGAAGGCCTTCATTCTGATAGCAGAGTATTAGACTACTACTCATAGCAAGGTTTGTAGTTTTAACGACTGCATAAGTCCCAGTAAACATTCTCCGATTAATAAATTAGCAAGCAGGATGTCAGACCCGCGAATGCAAACACGAGCAACGCTGTCTTGATGCACGTCGGCGAAATGAGTCAAGCGCTTGGAAGCTGGCGCTCGCTTGAACGCCTGTCCGACACGTGAGATTACGCGATCGCGAACACTAGATAGGCTGAATGATAGCCACGCGAAGGGATAAGCCATCTCGGCTTGCCGAACTATGCACCCGCCGCAGATAACCTCCAAGATACCACGCGCGCCAGGGAATGCGCTCAACAACACGAAGAACCATGCGCAACCACGGGCGCCCGCCTTCACACCCCGGCCCATGTCCGCCATACCATGCCCCCTCCCCCCCCCCCCCAACGCACACAAACACACAGATATATATATATATATATATATATATATATATATATATATATATATATATATATATATATATATATATATATATATATATATATATATATATACAGCGTATTGCATAGTACAGCATACTACAGCATACAGCCGCGCTTTTCCCCTCACCGAAGGAGTTTGAACTTTCATAAAAGAAATTAGGAACTATGTCTGCCATACTTTTCTGGCAACAAAACACTCTAATTCTGGATATCTTGCACAGGTTATAATGTTACTTAAAGCACTTTAGGCCCTTCGGCAAATTTCCGCTTTAGAGCAGCGGCTGTAGTTAGCCACGAAAGGAGCTTATTACTTGTAAAAATATTTAAAATGGGGTCGTTACAATAAATGAGAAAAATTCAAATGTTACGACGCTGCCAAGACTAGTGTCTAGTGTCTAGCCAAGACTAGTGTCTGCAAGTGTAACAGCAAACCCCCGTGGCACCTTTCCCTTCCTCTAGCATAACCATGTTCATTGTGTGCCCCATTTTCATGTGCATACTTTTTCGCTTGATTCACCTGATTTCCGCTTTGAATGCTCACATATGCTGCAGTTAGAGGCTTCATCACGTTCACGTCGTACCCTCGGCTCCCTTTTTTTCCTTTCTATTCATTTCTTTTTTCTTTTTTTGCTACACGAGGCACGTGAAGTTGTAGTACTTCTCGTTCTGCGTCGATTGATATACTTAAGTAACCTGCCAAAATCACTGACGCTGCAGAGAGCGCGGCTTACGCACCAGAATTTTCGCTATAGTGAGCTTGACCCTCTAGCAGGGAGTGGGGCTCCTCAAGAAGATGGACGCCTGGGCTCTTTTTCAAGTTCCAGCACTTCTGCCTCCATGCAGCCGCTTGATATTTTGTATACACAGTTAGCACTGTGTGATCCAGGCGCCTCGCTTGTCTGTTATCCCCGCCCTTGTGAGGCACCCTTTATAACAATGCTCCATACGTTTATGAATACGCATCCTAGCGAAAATGTCGAAAGTGCCGTAAAAGTGTTTTATAAACCACTCTCGCGTTTTGCAAGGCCACGGATAATTGGGTCTTCTCGATTCACAGCTTTTGTGGTATATAGAGTATCAATATACGAACCAATTACTTGAACGACGAGTCGCCTTTGGATGCGCAAGCTCGTTGCACACTTACATATGGCGCTGAAGAATTGGGGCAACTGAAGTCATCGACTTGAATAAACTACGCCAAGACAGCCGAGGTGTCTTTCGCTTACTGCGTCACAAGTCTCGGTTGCGTGCCATGAAAGCCGAAATTGGTTGAAATGCGTCACAGACTGAAAAACAAGATTTCTTACCTTGGTGTAGTTATATCGTGCGTTGACGCCGCGTCGAAGTGTGCAACGAACGCAAGAAAACGCGAGCAGCATAAGAACCAGGCTACATCTAGAAGGTATCAGTCACCGAACAGGTGAACTTCACATATGTAGCCGGCCTCGCTCGCTTCGGTGGCGTGTCTGGCGCGTAACGCATGCATATGCCACGTAAGTTGTGCTGCGAAGTTGTTGGCAGGTAGGGCAATAAAAATAAGTCACGAAGTATAAGTTCATTTAGAGGCAAAAGTTTTTAGCTTTAGCGGGAAAGAATAAAAAAATAAAACGTTGTTAAAACTCCTTTCACATATTTTTCCCCAATGCTCTTGTCAGCTAATGGCTGCGACTAACAGTATGCGTGGCGGGTTTCCTGTGGCCAGTAAGTTCGTTTATGGGTAAACTGTTTCGTTTTAGCGAGCAAGAGTAAAATAAAATAAAACACCCTTTATATTCATTTAGCCTGTTTTTTTTTTGGTGCTCGCGTCAGCTAACGGATGGGATGAGTACTAGGTGTGACGTGTCTCCAGTTGCCAGTTTTTCCCTAGTGTTCCCTGTTTAATTTATTTCTCTATGGTTAAACGGCTACGAGGAGAAGAATACAAGAATTCTAGCATTTAACCAAGCAGACACAAAGGGGCAACTGTCATTGGAGCCACAGCCTAAGGATAAGCGCACTGTTGGTACGTTAAGAAAAATTCATTTCACATCCTTCTTTTGTTTTTTGCCGTTGCTCCCGTCAGCTAACGGATGAGATAAACACTAGGCGGGACGTGTTGCCTGTTGCCAATGCTTGCCGGGTTTCCCCCCTTCTTTAATTTCTTTCTCTATTAGTAAGTTTACGTATTTAAAAAAGCGGATACGTTAGCTGCAGTGTCCATGGAGGCAACTACGTAACGAAAAGCGCACTCTTGGCACGCTGCACAGAATTCCCTCCCTTTATTTTCCGATGCTCGCGTCAGCTAACGGACGGGATTAAGACTAGACGGGACGTGTTGCCTGTTATTTATCATTGTGTGACGGGTGTCTCCTCTGGTTTTATTTTCGTAGTATTTAAAATGGAGAGCACACTATGCGCACTGTCTATGGAGCCAGCTACCTAACGGAAAGCCCGCCCCTGATATGATTCACAAACTCCATAGTTGCCCAAGCGCCTCAACATAAGTTGCCCTTCTGTTACCGAACCGAACTGTGCTTATGCAATTGTTGATTGAATAATATTAATGTAATATATCCGCCACCCGTGTCTTTATATGGAGACCTTTTCTGCTATTGAAAAATGCTAGTCTTCTCGTTTCGCTACATCAAGAATATTTGCACGTTCCCTACGTAGCTTATTAGCGCCCTGAGGCACAACATAATAAGGCTTTTACCGCTAAAAACATTACATTAAATCTGTGAGAAGTGGCAACCGCAAATGCACTGCCAAGTTCTTGCCACTCATTTCTGTCAGGCCCGCAATAAATGATGCGAAAAGTAGCACTTATACGAGAACGTCCATACGAACAATATGTAAAGCTCATTCCGTGTATTTATTTAGAAATATCGAATGGCCACTTATAAAATATTTAGCAAATATATATCGTGCGTTAAATGATGCCTTTGCAGGCCTCTGAACTAGATCACGACACCATAATGTAGGGAGGCTCCGTGTCGCGTTGACTGCGCATCTCGTCCGAATAGCATCTGGTCGTCGGCGCATGCGCGGTTGCGCAAGGTAGCCGCGTGACGGCATCCTTGCAGTTGCAGATTTCAATGCATGGACGCAAGAGTTGGTTATATTAAATCCACAGGTGAACGTTGCTGCCTGTTTTGTGTGTGATGCCAGCTGCGGCAGTTTAATGCGTAAGGCGTTTCACTTCTGAGCTCAAAGTCGTCCATTCAATTGTGACCTTGGCGGCCGAACGTCAACAGGAGCGAAATAAAAAAAACGAAACGAAAAAAAAATGAAGACAAAAGAAAAAAATGCGCGTGTACTTGGATTGAGGTCCATATTAAAGACTGGAAAAAATCACTCTGGTAAAATCGCAATTGGTAAAGTCGTAATAGCGTGCCTCATAACCGAAGCGGGATTTCGGCGCGTAAAGCCCAATGCTACAATTTCTAGCGTTATGAGCGAGCAAAGTTCCAAAAGTGTAAGCTTCAGCCATTATATATATTGCGTGGTCTAGTGCTCTTATCCTGCCCTGTGTGTCCTCCCTGAACCTCCACCTTCCTAGGGTGGAGGAAGTTGTGGTTAGAACGCTTCTAGCCGACGTGGCGCTTACACCAACTGCGGCATCAAAGTGGAACTGGTTGCATTTACCACTGGCTGCTACGTGCCCAGTCTGCTCAGTGCCAGTGATGGATAGGCAGGTGCAGCGTACCACCTAATAATCACAAGTCCAGGCTCACAATCGGAACGCTCGTGTATGCTACTGCAAGCTTGCCTCCGCTACAGTGACGCATACAGCTATGATCGCTGGATACATGATAACAGATTCCACAAAACACAGCCTCATTTAGTACGCTACACAGGCATTACAGCACATATAATACAGACATACACATAAAGAATTAAGGTTTCAGGGCAAGTCGTGATCGCAATAAAAAACAAATAAAAACGAAGTGCTCAAACACGTGATACGATGTTTATCAGCCATGTTTTCGACTTAACGCCGAGTTTGCATAGGTCCAAAATAGGGCTCATCAGATGTTTGTTGCATGGCAAAAATTTCGAGTTTGTAGCTGTGATTCCATTTCTAAAGAAAACTGGTCCCACACTTAGTCTTTCTTTTTACTTTTTACGCACACTTTGCATCGTTACTAAAATTCATCGATGAACGAAACAAGAAACTTGAATATATTGCTGGAAAAGAAGAGTAATGCCGTGGGTAATGCGTAGACGAAATAAGAAGTGTCAGACTTAACCACCGCTTTTATAATAAATTACGCACTGAAGCGATACGGGAGCGTTTTAAGTGTGTTTCATGAACGGGGGCCTGTAGAATTTAGTACGCTTTCCAGGGACAACTATTACTGCCACCGATAATAAATTGCCTTCAAGACCGGTCAAGGACCAGGTCTGGAAATTTTGAGCAAATATGCGCACTGCATACTAGGGGCGCTAACGATCGGGTCTGCTAAGTAGTGCATCCCTACCTGTCACGCAAAGACATTAAATTTCAAATCAAACGCGATTGTCGTTCTCCGGCCGGGCACCAGCATCCCAGCGAGAGAGTCCACGAATATACCGCGCAAGTGCGCCGACGTACATGGCAGCGCTGGGACGTCGCTCATAGTGACACGCGACAACAAAAATTGTTGTAGGCGACATTTATTTATTTATTACATTGCTTCAATAAACGACTGAGACTTTAAAGAAATAGTGGAACGCAGAAACCGAATGTGCGCTTGCGTGTTTTTTTTTTTTATCGTGCCGTATGGCAAGAGTGATGTACTTCCATTTCGTCTGCTTTGTTCCCTCGTCACGCTGTCGCGCGCGCGCAGAACGAAAATGTGTCGTTTTCTAGCGTATTCCACCGCCGCTGTCATGCTCCTTCATCCCCTCACGTCTGCGTCATTGCTCGTGATTACGGCTCTGGTCAGTTGCTCTCGTGCAGAGCGCGCATAATCGCCCGCTTTGCGAAAAGAAACAAGCGCAACCACTTGCGCGCGAGACCGGCACCAGAAGTGCACCATTACGCAAAAACGCGACAAAATAAAGAAAAGAACGTAGGCGACGGGGCCCTAGACGTATTCGTCACACGACCCTCCGGCTCAGGTATGGGAGAACGCAGGGAAGAAAATTCTTTTGCGGACGCTAGACGGAGCAAGTGGAGAGAGTCGCTATTTTGGCGGTGACACTCGCCTCCTGCAATCACGGCTCAGCGCCGCTCCAGATAATATTTCTATCTCTGCTATTGATGAGCGAAATTTAAGAACTGTCGCGGAAGAACTCTCCTTAGAGGGCACGTAAGCAGTTAAAATGTATAACCAAAGAGAGACAGAACAAAGGGGAAAAGCAGGGAGGTTAACCAGATGGGAATATCCGGTTTGCGACCCTACGCTGGTGAGAAAGGGGGGGGGGGAGGTAAATTGTAAGCAATGTAAGGAAGAAAGGAAGGAGCATAGACACACAAAGAAAGAAAGGAGCACAGACATACAATCTCAGTCGGTCGCTGTCCCTGCTTACGGTCACCGCACAGCACTGTAGCTCCTGTAGCACTATAAACATCTGTTCAGGTTACACCCACTTGTTCAATTCTGTTCCCCTTAAAAACTGCAACAATTCCCTCGTCGCATTCGTCTGCGATGGCATTGTGATGTCAGCATTCTAAAGTAAGTTCCTCAGTTATAGGCCTTTGGTCAGAGCGCGCTGTCGTGATTGCGAGCAATCCTCTCTATAAATTGTAGCGAAGACAGTCACAGAGAAGGTGTCGAAGAGTCTGCCCGCAACCACAGTCATCACACGAGGCATCGTCGACCCACCTGAATTGAAACGCAAAAGACTTAGTGAAATCCACTCCTAGCCATATTCGACAAAGCAGGGTAGCTTCGCGACGGCAGAGTCCTGCTGGAATGCAAAGCCGTAGAGAGGAGTCTAGGTTGTGCAGCCGGTTGTTTTGAAAACTTCCTGCATTCCACAAGGAGAACCTGATGTCACGTGAGCATTCTAAGATTTCTAACGGCATATGCCATTTATAAAGGTATCGGTTCCTCTTCGTCGCCTTGAAGAGCCGACCGAGCAGCGTTATCGGCGTGATCGTTCCCTATGACGCCGCACTGACTTGGAAGCCACTGAAATGTCACGTGGTGACCCTTCTCTGTCAAGGTGTGGATTAGTTCTCTAATGTCGAATATCATTTGATCACGTAGTGGACGCCAAAAGACTCATAGCTACGACTACAGAGCTGCATCGAGTCCCTGAATATTGACCATTTTTGAGATTGTTTTTGGCGGACGAACTAACATATATGTGGCCCGGAGAGGATTTCCTGAAAAAAGTATGCATGCCATACCCCTGTGCTGTTGAATTTAGGTATGCGTGCTTAAATACCAGTTTCTGTAAAAAAAAAAAAGCCACAGTTTGTCCGAAAGGCGAAGCATTTAAATGTGATACCGAAGAGTTAGACAACTGCACATAGTAAGGCTCGTAGTTTTATCGGCTACGTAAGTCACATTAAATATTCTCTTTCCAAATAAATTACTAAGCACGATGTCACGCCCACCAAGCCAAGCATGAACAATGCTGTCATGATGAACATTGGCATCAGGAGTCAAACACTTGGAGCTGCCTCTCGCGTGAGCGCCTGTCAGACGCGCGAGTTTACACAACCTTGAACACCAGGCGCGCTGCAAGACAGCGCACGTGAAGCGACAAGCCATCTCGCCTCGCCCGACTATGCAGCCGCCGCAGATTGCCTCCAAAATAGTGCACCAAGGAATGCACTCAACCACACAAGGAACCATGCGCAACTCCGAACGCCTGCCTTCATTCTCCCTCCCATGTCCGCCGTACCATCATAAATACAAACATACGTACGTACACTGTCGTCCTTTATGAAAGGGAACACGCGAGCGCGTGGCCTGCGCTCTGCGGCGGCTGCCCACAGCGCCATCAGCCGACAGCTAAAGAAAGCACGTCCGCTTTTGGCGTCATCTATTGGCAAACAAAATAACGAGTCATGGCCGGTGGGCAAGCGCTGCTAGATTATGCTCCCTCACCGCTCGCGCAACGGGCGATGCCTGCAGCGCGTCGTCTGCTGGTAACAAATCGAGTGGTGCACGCGTCGAAACGTAGAAGCTCTGTCTCTCGCCTTACGCCTGTTGCGCTTCGCCTAAACTAGAGCTATATAGGTGAGGGCGATGCACTCAGCGTAAGGTTTGGTTGTTCTTTATCTATAACTGAATGATACTCTGTATCATTGAGTGATACACTATCATGCGAGCTCTATGGATTCGTCGTAGAACTCGCATTTGCTTAAGCCACCACTGAATACATTTCCAAGAACACAGTATGCAGCATTATAGTTCTCCAGCGAATAAAGGTGTCAATTTTCATGGAAATATGCTTAGCTTCAGCTGTATTGTCCCTGCGTCGGGAATGAAAGTAGGAATACCAGTTTAGACTTGCTCGAGGATAAATTTCAAACCAACCTTGCATGACACTAACCCCCGAATTCGAGCGTTTCCGTGCGCGCAAATCCGTGCGTGCAGTTAAAAAAGACGACGGTAGCGATTTCCCTCGGCTAAATGGTCACTGTGTGTGCGATAATCGCCAGCTGTCCTTCAAAACCCCTGCATGGTTTTCAGCCGAGTGGCAGTGCTATGGTCAGTTCGGTCGGTGGACCAAGTTCGAGTCTATGACCATTTAAGATTGCCGGGTTAAAGATAGCAGTGATAATGTACTAGTTCATACGTGTAAATATGGTCTCGAAAATACTACGAGAGGGAAAGGTAGGATGCTGAACGGCTTGCGTAGTGGCTTGATAAAAAGTGATAGTGGCATGTGTACTTTAATTCTTTATTTTTGAGGGCCACGAGGCAGGTCATTGCATCAACTGCAAGGAGGCCCCTAAAAGCAGCAAACAGGATCGTTCAGGCCTTCAAGACGGAACGCCGTGTGAAGGACGCTCAGCACAGGCGCTGACTTCGGGCAACAACTGAAAACGAAGACAGTGTGATTGTGGCTGCAGTAGCACTGAAGCCGCAGACAACAGTCCCTGAAGTACTGATGGAACTTGGCATTAGGGCGTGCGAGACGACTGCGACGCGCCGCCTCGACGAAACTGGTCTCAAAAAGAGGATTGCTTGCAGGAACAAAGCCAAACGCCTGCAGTTTGGGAAGAATCACGCAGATTGGATAACCTCCAACGGGGAAACTGTTGTATTCACCGACGAAGGTTCATTCACGACCCGGTGGGACCAGAGACGGAGTGTGGCGCCCAGAAAACCGCCGGTAGGTGACGTTTTATCCTTAACGGCAATTATATCACTGTAAGTAATGCTGAAAAAACTCTACCGGGCGGTTACCCTTCTTTATGCATTGTGTGATATTGTAGCCTATCAAGTTCTCTCTGGCGTAGACGCCAGAGAGAACTTGATATTCAAGGCACGGTGTTAGATTACGTTCACCAGCATTAAAGTGTAGTTGTGTTCTCCAATATTACTATTATTATTACCCTCATCAGTATTAGTTCGCATTTAAAGACACTTTAGCACATACTGAAAGTATAGACACGGAAGAGGAGGCAGTAGGCTGGCCACAAACAGAGGCACACCACCAGCCCAATTGCTGTTTCGATATGAGAGAATAGAAACTAGCAAAATAACTTGAAAGAAATAGGAAAATGAATAAAAACCTAAAACAGTATGAAACGTATACATGAGCAGCCGGCGATAAATGCGCGCGCCATGTAGCACAGCGGAATACCGCATGTTAGGCGTAAAGGAAAGGTATTCGAGATAAGTTGAGTGACTGTTGGTTTGGTGTCAATGCATGATCTAATGACACTTTTCTGCAGTTACAGACCAGAATACCTCCAGCGAGTGGCTGCAAGTGGGCGTTCAGCAGTGTGCGTGTGGGGCCTCGTGACCAAAAAAGGGCTTGGTCCACTAGTCCGCATAGAGGACAGATTCACGTTTGCCGCCTACTGCTCAATCCAGGACGACGTGATGGTGCCCTGCTTGCTGAATGGGCCCTTCCCGGAAGGTGATTACATCTTCCAGCAAGACAAGTCGCCCATCCACACATCCGGAAGGGTGACAAGCTTTTTCGAGGATCGTGGAAACGACTCTCTAAGGTGGCCGCCCCAGTCTCCACACCTTAACTTTATTGAGAACGTGCGGGGCCTTTTGAAAACTGCGCTGGCGGCTCGGTCTGCACGGACTATTGGCCAACGAGCTTTGGGGTGTCACAAAGGAGTGGAAGCGGCTGTGAAGCAACAGATCACTAACGGCCGCCTTGTATAACTCGCTACCCTGAAGAATGGCAGCTGTCGTCGCAGAAAATGGGGACGGCATGAGGTACGGAGAAGTGCGTCGACACAACATATTTCAGACTTTTGTTTTGTTTTGGTGCTCAATACAAAAGAAAAATATACGTATATCTTTTATGTCAATAAATGTATTGATATCTCTTTTGCATTTTGTGCTCGCGTCTTTTACATTACAGATACAAGATTCATTAGAATATTTAGAAACAGTTCTAACATTTCTTTTTTTTGCTTGAAGTTTCTTACGTAGCATAATACCTTCGCTATCATCACGGTCAGGGTGCTTTGATTGTGCATGGCGTTATAGCATCAAGTGCAGATATACTAAACGACAGAAAACTTTCTCTGCCGACAGGCAAGTACTTTCCGGGTAAGTGGGAATCTGCCTCGAAGGCAATTTCCACTACGTTCAGTGGTACACTTTCGAAAAAGCAAACCACAACCAAACCTTCCGCTGAGTGCATCGCCCTCACCTATATAGCTCTAGTTTAGGCGAAGCGTAACAGGCGTAAGGCGAGAGACAGAGCTTCTACGTTTCGATCGAGTTCGTGCACCACTCGATTTGTTACCAGCAGACGACGCGCTGCAGGCATCGCCCGTTGCGCGAGCGGTGAGGGAGCATAATCTAGCAGCGCTTGTCCACCGGCCATGACTGGTCATTTTGTTTGCCAATAGATGACGCCAAAAGCGGCCGTGCTTTCTTTAGCTGTCGGCTGATGGCGCTGTGGGCAGCCGCCGCAGAGCGCAGGCCACGCGCTCGCGTGTTCCCTTTCATAAAGGACGACAGTGTACATGCATAATGCAGGAAGGCAGAAAGATGGGCGATTTGGAACGGGTGCATACTTAATAATTCAGCGCGAAAAGAAAACACACACACACACACACACACACACACACACACACACACACACACACACACACACACACACACACACACACACACACACACACGCACGCACGCACGCACGCACGCACGCGCACACACACACACACGCACGCACACTACGTGTAACGTGAGAAATGGGTGAGTATGTATCGGCTTCAGAAAGCAATGCATGCAGTGGTGCTATCGTGCAAGGCAACTCTTTCTTCGGCGACCGCAAGCTTATTGCTTTCCATACGCCGTGTGCAAGTATACAGTGGAATTTAATTTCATTGAGCGATTTTCGTAAGTTGTACAATCTCGAGGGCTGAAATAGAAGGGCATATTATGGAAATGCATGAAATACTTTGAAAGCGGCCTTAAAATCAATATGCACAATCCACAGGTCAACTCTATGTCTATAACATGGGCGTTTGACACAAGGAAACATCATGGGCGTTTTGTCATCCGTATTTAAATTTGGAAAAAGTGACGTCGAGCGATAGCAACGTTACGCTCCACGTCTTCATACAACATGCGCCTAACTTGGTTATGTACGTTGAAGGCTTTCTTTATAAGAAACCGGGTCGTTTAAGTAACGTATGACTTGGGAGAAATAATCAAGTACGACTCGTTGAAACGAATATGCAGGCAGATGAGCCACTATGTAAATTCTGTAAGCAGGGGTGCTGATTTTATGTTGTTAGGAATATACCCAAATGACAGCAGTTATTTGAAATGACAATCTTTTGAATGAGTTGGTGACGAATTCGCCGATTTTCCGTAGATGTCATCCCCGCTATACCAGAGATAAATCTTCAAAACTCTCTCATCTGGATTTGGCCCCCGCCAAAGGACAGCTTCAACTTTCATACTAAAAAAATACAAATCCTAATTACAAATGCAAACGTAGAACTTGCAAATAACCTCCAAGTGCGACGTGCCCGATAGAATGAAACGTGAAGAAGGGGATGCGACTTGTTGCCGTCATTGTTTCCTTCGCTTATGTTCGTCAGGAGGGGATGCAACTTTGCAAGAAATAAGAGATTCTATTAGTAAGCTCTCTCACAGCAGGGACGACAACTTAATTAAACTGGCATGGAGGTTAGTGTGGCAATAGCAGGTGCTGCATTTGGTGTTGCACTTGCATGTTGAAAATCTCAATTATTTTGTTTATTTGTTCGTCTCGACCAGCTAAACTGCTTCTACAGTAAGAGTACCTGCAGCAATCACTCACCTCATATGGTTCGAAACATCGCTGTAGCAATAACATGCACTGCGTTACACCGTTCTTTTGATGTCAGGCTATCGAACAAAGTGCCACAGTGAAAGAAGCATTAAAAAAAAGAACGCTGTAATAGCGAGGAATTATGCTGTGTCAAATGGTTTCTCCCTTGCACCTTCACCGAAATCAGACTGATTGTGCAAGGGCCAATGAGACCAGCTAATCTTCCGCTATCCGGCAACAACAACAAGCACCTCCCAGACAGTAAAGGAACTAACGTAGCAATCACCACCATGTCAATTATCCTCAAACACACCCCAATCAGCACCGCAAACTACCCTATATCTTTCCGCGATTTTTACGAATATTCGCAGCTTTATTTCAAAACGTGAACTCGTCTCTAATCTTGTTTCATCCTCCAGCAGCAACTTACTCGTATTAACAGAAACATGGTTTAATAGTGACGTCACTGATCACGAGATGCTGGCTGACTTGCCGAATTTTCAAGTATTCCGCAAGGACCGCGATGGCAGAAAGGGAGGAGGAGTGCTCATAGCGGTTAGCCAGGAACTACCATCCACATTGATTAATCTTTCATCCGATCTCCAGACACTATGGATAAAATGTCAAGCTACACCCCAATCCGTTTTACTAGGCATGTGCTACAGACCCCCGCAAAGAAACCCCGAATTCCCTGGCAAACTTAATTCCGTACTAAGTGAACTTTCAACCAAGCCCCCTAATACACATATAATCTTGTTGGGTGTCTTTGACTTTCCAAACATTGATTGGCCTAACCTAACTGTGGATGGAGGATGCCACAGCGAGGCAATCGGGTTAATAAATGTTTGCCTTAATTTTAACCTTACTCAAATCATATCCAAACCAACCCGTGTAACCCAAGATTGTGAAAGCATTTTAGACTTAATACTAACCAGTATCCCTGAAACCATAAAATCAATCTTATACTTGCCAGAAATAAGTGACCATAAAGTAATTCAAGCCGACTTTATAATTACTCCACTAAAACGACAAACCACCAAAAAGACCATACGACTCTACGACAAGGGAAATTACACCGCTGTAAATAACGAAATAAATCATTTTCTTCCAATATTCCAAGAAAATTTTCATAGTCGCTCAGTGCATGAAAACTGGACGCTATTTAAGGATAAAATAGATATATTAGTCGACAAATTCATCCGTAAATTTAGTTTCTGTGCCTGCTCTCAAAATCCATGGTTTAATAAAGCACTCAAAAGACTAGAAAACAAGAAGAAACGCCTCTTCCACTCTGCCAAGCTGCGGGATAATGAAAACGCCTGGCTGAGATATTATACAGCTGAAAAAACATATGTAACGGCAATTCGCAACGCTAAGCATTCTTTTTTCCACGCTGACTTGCCGAAAATGCTGACTACCAACCCAAGAAAGTTCTGGCAGATTATAAACCCAAACTACGCATCCACTGTCGCTCTTACGAAAGAATCAGGTGAAGTGGCTACTGACTTTAAATGTGCTAATATGTTTAACGCCGCCTTTCCATCAGTATTTAGTAAAGAAACCGACATGCCACCCCCTGTACACTCCGATGTCTTCGGAACTGTTATGCCGCCAATTTTCTTCGTCGCATCTGGAATTTCTGCCATAATCGAAAAACTTAAACTATCTTCATCAGCCGGGATCGATAACATTAACTCAAAATTTCTAAGGAACACTCAAAACATTTGTGCATCATTTTTGTGTTTACTGTACTCACAGTCACTTTCCATGGGCCAGCTTCCTGCTGATTGGAAATACGGAAAGGTCATTCCAGTCTTCAAGTCAGGTATCAGAGAATCACCGCTAAACTACCGACCCATTTCTTTAACCAGTATCCCGTGCAAAATCATGGAGCATGTCATTTACACACATATCATGGACTTTCTCGATTCAAATAATTTCTTCAATCCTGCGCAGCACGGATTTCGCAGGGGTTTTTCGTGCGAAACACAAGTGGCCATGTTTGCGCACGACTTGCATGCAAACTTAGACTGCAATTTTCAGACTGACGCCATATTTCTGGACTTCGCGAAAGCGTTCGACAAAGTACCCCATAAACGCCTTCTACTCAAACTTTCACTGTTGAATCTTCACCCAGACATCATAAATTGGATCCGTGAATTATGAAATAACCGCTCTCAGGCTGTTTTTGTGAACAATGCTACCTCTGCTTCCCTTCCAGTAACATCAGGCGTTCCGCAAGGGTCCGTCCTTGGCCCGCTTTTATTCCTCATTTACATTAACGACCTAACAACTCATGTATTTTGTAATATCCCAATGTTTGCCGATGACTGTGTTATTTATCGCACTGTTGCCAACGCCTCTGATCAATTAACCCTTCAAAGTGATCTTAACCATGTAAAGCAATAGTGCGATGATTGGCTAATGGAACTTAACCCTCACAAATACAAAACCTGATCCTTCAACCGCCGCCACTTTCCACTTGTTTTTTCTTATGCGATTAGCAGCGTTCCTGTCGAAGCTGTTCAACCGTTTAAGTATCTGGGAGTCACTTTCTGCCATGGCCTTTCTTGGGCTTTGCACGTCACTATCGTCATATCATCTGCGAATAAAACACTTGGATTTTTGCGACGTCATCTACATAACGCACCTAAGAACGTAAAATTGCTAGCTTATAAAATTCTCGTGCGAACAAAATTGTAATATGCTTCACCAATTTGGAACCCGCGACAAGCTTGTATTCAAGACGCCCTTGAGTCACTTCAAAACCGTACCACTAGATTAATTCATCGTTCGTATCTTATGATGTGAGTGTGTCATCACTAAAATTAGAATCTAATTTACCCCTTCTCTCATGTCGCCGCCGTATCGCCAGTCTTTCTTTATTCTATAAACTTTTTCATAGCTCAATGGGCATCCCGCCTTACATTGTTCCACCAACACGCATATCTAACCGCACTGGTCACCCTCTTCAAGTCGCGCGCCCACGTGCACGCACCGTTACCTTTTCTACGTCATTTTTTCCTCGTACAGCAGCTGACTGGAATGGCCTTCCGGGCGACACCGCTGCCATTCCTTGTACATCTACCTTCATAGAAAGCGTCACCAATCACCTTTCACCATAGATTAACACATGGTTTCTCCTTATTTCTGTGTCCCCCACCCCTTATGTAATACCCCCTTACGGGGTCTTTAAGGAATAAAAATGAAATGAAATGAAATGAAATGTGTAGACGTGCATAAGCTAGGAAAAGCAAGTAAGCAAAACTAATTAAAAACAAAGTCACAGCCGAGCAAAACAATGCTTACGCTGCACTGGACAATTCTCTGAATATCTGTAGCTTTATGGGGATTCGCATACTCCCAGAATTTTCATTTCAAGGTAATAAAAACAAGAACGTCTTCTGAAAATCGTAATTTTCCCGGCAATGATGTGATGGAGGCATCCCGATGTCGAGTGAGCCAATCTCGAGTAAATTCTATCGATGGATTGGGCCTCGGAGTTTCACACAATAAAATTCCCAGGGTCTCTTGTATTATCCCAAAAACGAAGGCGAAAGACCAAGTGCCAATTCATGAAAGACGGACTCATACCGTACACATTGCTTATTCGCTTGGTCATTCCCTTATTTCGCTTCGTGCACTTCGCTCAGCCATCCTTGTTAATTCAGAGGACGAAGGTGTCACTCAAACACTAGGTCAAGGCTTCGAGCGGCTTAGCTGTATGTTAATTAACTGCGCCTGAATTAACTTCGCATTTATTAACACCAATCGTCGTGGGTTCGAGTGCCTTAGCTCGTGCAGAATTTACTTCGCCCGCATTAACACCAAAGTTCACGGGCTCAACTCTCACAAAGAGTTGTGGTTAACCTTCAGTCAAAGTTCAAACATTCGCCTCCCTAATTAACGCCAAAGGTCGTGGCTTTATCTCCCACCAAAGCTAGATGTTTCGTAGCCTTTTCTTACCCTTCGTGTCGTCAACGCTTTTTCGCTCATGGTTGACTGACCGATGACACATAAGGCTTTCACCTTAATAACTAAAGCGAACACTGGCGCTGCGAAAATTCAGCCAGTATCGGAATGATGGTTAATGCGCGGATCTGTCTGATCTTCATGCTCATAGCTTCAGCCGTTTTAGAGTGCCGCTCTTAACAGCGTCCAACATTCAGTGTTTGTGGCGCGTTTCATCATCAAGCGTCGCTTGGTGTCTATGCTGAGGGTGGCTTGCAGGAACATTTAATAACGAAAATAATCACGAATATATTAACGCACTCTCAAGATACATAGACAACGCCTAGCCTACACAAGGACGCGTTCTACAATTCGGTAATACTTTTGTTATTATATGTTCGTGCAAGCCACTCCATATCGCGCCGCCATACCGCCAGAAGCGACTCGATGAGCGCAGACTAATCACAATGCACGTGCCACTGGTGCGCCTAGACGCGCGTTCATGTAGAGAGGCCGAAAGACGCAACGCCAGAAAACGATGTTAAAAACTACTGAATGTGGGGCAGCATTCAGTTTCCCGTTGCCGCGTTCAGTGTTGGAGTCATCGGCGTCCTTCGTCCTCACCGAGCGAACGATAACAGCGAACGCGGAGCGCAGTGGGGGTTGAAACACGGCACTAGAGAAGAGAGCGCGAGGAGGGAATCGGAGGAGGTTACTGGGAATGTATGAGGAGGGAAGCGGAGGAGGAGAGCGTTGCGAAAGAGTGAGCAGGAAAGCAGAGTGCCGCACGAGACTACGACATGGCGCCACAGTCATGTACGCCGCAGTGCGCCGACGACCTCATTACTAAGGCATGCAGCGAGCGCTTGGCGAGCACGTCCACTGATACGAAATACGGAAACAAAGCGCTGGCTTGTGCTTCGGAGCCAGACGCGCCGTTCCCGTGTTCGTGCCTTTTTTCTGAACAATGAGCGACGCAACCGGTGGAATTCCAATCGCCTAAATAGCGGCGCTCAAATTCTGCATTATGGAGCAACGTAGTCATCGGTAAATTTTATTCTAGATTTATTTAATACGTTTTATTGGCCTTCGCTGTCCTACATTTCAAAGCAATCTATATTTCTATATGCACGGTTGAGCAACATTGGGGATGAATTGCAACAAATGACTGAGGGCCTTAGCAGAGAAATTATTAGAGTAAGCTTGAAGCTTATTACCCAGAAGACAGCAGTAATGTTCAGTAGTCTGGCAAGCGAGCAAGAATTAATAATCGCCAGTGACCCTCCAGGATACGTGCAATAGTAGATTTACTTAGGTCAATTACTCACGGATCACCTAGTAGAAGGAAATTTACAGCAGAATAAAAATGGGTTGCAGTGATTACGGCAGGCATTCCCTAATTCCTGATTGGAAGCTTAGCCCTTTCGCCGAAAAGTGTACAATCTATGGATTCTACCAATTAGAGCCTACGGGGCCGAAACATGGAGATTAACACAGCTCGAGAACAAGATAAGGACCGCGAAAAGAAGAATGGAACAAAAAACCTAAGGCTTAACGTTTAGAGACAGGAAGACAACGGTATGGATGAGACATTAAGGGGGAGGGGGGGGTGAAATGGAGCTGGACAGGCCATGTAATGAGCAGGGCAGATGATTGTCGGACAATTAGAGTTAAAGAATGGGTACGACCAGAAGGGAAGCGCTCTCGACCATAAGAAAATGATGTTGAATGATGAAATTGGCAAATATTGACGCGCAAGTAGGATTCAGCTAGAGCAAGGTAGGCAGTTGGAGAACGCTGGTGCCGCTGCCCAGTGTGCGTAGCAGCTATCACTGGGAATGAGAAAAAAATATCCAGTTCCCCCCCAGGTTAGGTCCCGTGAACATCGCGCATGAGTCAGCGACTGTACCGCTGAGCCGAGCCAGCGCTGCCTAGCACGCAGCGAGAAGGAAGGAAGGAAGGAAAAAGTGGAGAAGGAAAGGTAGGGAGGTTAACCAGTTTGGCTTAACCGGTTTGCTACCCTACACATGGGAGAGGGATGGGGGAGATTAAAGATGGGGAAGGGGGAGAGGGGGAGAGCACACAGCACAGCACACACGCAGCGAGAAAATGACCCATAAAGGTATCCTAGGCCGCAAGGAGACACGCGATACGACATGCGCGCCGCGTAGCGACGATTTGTGCGCATTTTCATTGCATTATTACGCGAGTTCGAACGCGATGCAGCACATGCGCAGGCAGAGGTGCAAGGTTGGGAAAGAAAGTTTCAAAAAGAAAAAGTTTAAGGGGATGTATAGAAGAATGCTAGAAAAACTATACATTGTGTATCTACTGCAGCGTTTAAAAGGGGACACCAAGAAATAATCACCATGATTATAATAATCTCCATTAGCATCGTATCGTGCCACTTGACTTTCGTAGTGCGATAAGGGCCTCGTAGCATCTGTACGTGCGCCCGTTGCATTGCAGTTGCATAATATTACCCCAAGTTGTACGCCATGTAGCAGTTCCTTTGGTAGCGGTACAAGGTACATAGAGATCTCTTCAGGGAAAAAAGGGAAATTATGGGCATGTATAGATTCTGATGTAATGGCAAACATGCATGGTATGCCTGAATAATTCAAGCAGGCTAGATGACTATCACCGTTCAGTTTCATAGGAAATGTCAAAATCTTCATCATCATCAACATCGTATCATGCCACTTCACACGCGATGTGACATGCGCACCGAGCAGCGTCAATACGTACAAAGTTTGCATTGCACTTTCGCTATATTCTAGCAGGTACCCCCATGTGTAGCAGTTCCGTATGCATTAAGCTGGTCATGGATACGCCAAGAGGGTTAGGTGTTTATTTATCACCACACTGTTTTGAAGGGGATGCCAACAAACTACCATTATCATCATCAACAACAACAACAGAAACGTACCATGCCACGGGTCGATGCATGGGACATGTGCGTAACGTAGTCTGGATACCTCTGCTTACCCTTCAGACGTTATGGCGCCTCCTCGCAAGGTACGAACCGCTGCTGAAGCTGATCGTGCAGCTACGCGAGCGGCTGCAACCACCCAACGTCAGCAGTCCGCTGTGCACAGGGCAAAAAAGCCGCTACGCAAGCCGCAGCTCGCCGTCAACGCTGGGTGGACAATCCTGATTGTTTTCTTGAAAACGACGCCAAGAGACTTCAACGCGAAGACTCTGCCGAGTGGGGTGCCGAAAAGAAAGCCCCTATGCCTCCACTCTTCCAACTTACGATGTGACTGAACAACGTATGCCACGCATGCCTGTGACATTTTCTGTGATGTGTACAGATCTACCAACCGGACACCAGAGGAGAAGGAAAAGTGTGTGCTCTGAAGTGATTGAAGAATATTTTCTAAGCAATACGTTCTACTCTCGACCGTGCTCAGGCCGCCGCATTTCGATGGGGAACAAATGGGAAAACACGCGTGTAATTAGATTTAGGTGCAAGTTAAAGAAACCCTGCTGGTCCGAATTACAACTTTGCCCCACTACAGTGTACCTGAAAAATTTGCCACCTAATACCTAATATTTATTTATCTCAACCCTGCTGTTTCGAAGATGCGGCCGACGTGCATGTCCAGAGGAACGACTTCAGCGAATTTGAGACATCCATGCAAATCGAAATATTGCCGGAGTTAACGGTTATGGTTACACAGTTAAATTCACAAAAACGATGAACATTATTACGTAAGAAAAATGGATACCGTTCGTGACTGTCAATGGAGCCAACAGCCTAGCAAGGAGGGCACTCTAGGCAGGCTAGACAAACTCCATAGTGGCCCTGGGGTCTGTACATCAGTTTCTCTTCAGATCCCAAAGACTTTTGCGCAAATGCAAACGGAAATAACAAATATTGAGGTAAAATATCCGCAGACCGTGTCTTTATACGGAGAGGTGCTTTTCTCTTTACGAACAATGCTAGTCTTCTCGTTTCGCTTGATGGAGTACCTGTGCCTGTCCACGACTGAACTTGATGGCGCACTATGGCATGACAGGTATGACAGGCATGACACATTATGGTACATTTGCGGAAAAGAAGGGGCCAACCGCAAAGGTGGCGCAAAGTTGCTCCCTACAACTTTTGTCAGGTTAACAGTATTCAATATATCATTCGAAAACTAGCATTACCGCGAGCAGTTCCGTAGGGAGAAATTTGTAAAGCTCATTCCGAGTATTTTGGGAAAAATTGGAAGCTTATCAAAGTTAAGCCCAGTGGATGCGAAGCATCCACTGTGCGTAACCTTAGCGTATCCTTAGCGTTTGGAGGCATCTTGACCACATACACGCACGGCGCAAAGACGCTGGCGCGGTTGCGGGCACAGAGACTGACGCGACGGCGGGCGCGCGCCGCTTCATCCCTGGCGTGACGTCACATATCACGTGATGCAGCGATGGTGGCGCCGCCGCCGCGTCGCGCGCGACGGCGCGAACCGAAGCGTGGAGGCCTCCGCCGGGCGACGTCCGACGGCGCGATACGAGGCCCCATCTGCAGCCGGTGTGACGTCATCACGTGACGTCACATCATGTGATCTCACTTCAGGGTTCATGGTGGCCACCGCCGGGAGGCGACCGACGGCGCGATATGAGGCCCCATCTGCACCCGATGTGACGTCATCACGTGACGTCATGTCACGTGACCTACTTGAAGGTCACTGGAAGGTCAATGGTGGCCACCGCCGGGCGTCACGCGAAGGCCCGAAACCTACGTTATTATGCTTCGCATAAAATATCGGACGGCCACTTATAATACGTTTATCTAATTTGGATCCTCTGTTAGAGGATGTGTTTGCAGGTGCCTGAATGAGACCGTGCCGCCATGATGAAGGGAGGCCCCGTGTCGCGTTCATTGCCCGTCTCGTCTGAATAGAATCTCGTCATCGGCACATGCGCGGCGGTGCAAAGTAGCAACATGGCGGCGTACTTGCAGTTGCTGATTTCAATGCATGGTTGCTATGGCGAGCGTTTCCTCTAGAGTTGCTTATATAACTCTATAGGTGAACACTCCAGATTTTTTTAATGGGATAACAGCCGCGGTATCTTGCTGCTTAAGGGGTTTCGCTGCTAAGCTCAAGGTCGTCCACTCAATCGCGGCCACAGCGGCCGTATTTTTACTGAAGGGAAATGCAAAAAAAAAATGAGAAGAGAGCAGACGAAAAGAACACACTCGTGTACTTGCCTTGAGGTGCATGTTAATCGACTCCAAATTGAAGAAGTCACTACGAGTCCCTGATGTTAGCGTGCCTCACAATAAAAGCCGGCTTTAAGCACGTAAAACCTAACATTGCATTCCTACTTCCCTCGCGCTGTGAACGCTTGGAATGCGTTACCAAGCGAAGCTGTAAATAATCCAAATTTAGATCAGTTTTATTCTCTATTGGAGCAGCTAATGGACCCTGTATAACTACGTTTCCTGTTGTAAAACCCCAGAAATTATCTTGTAGTATTGTATTATTTTCGTGTGTACATTTTTCCCTGTATAACTACTTTTCCTGTTGTAAAACCCCAGAAAGTATCTTGTAGTGTTGTATTATTTTCGTGTGTACATTTTTCTTATGTATAGCATACGATACATAATGCTAGATTTTCTGTTTTCGTGTACGCGAGGCGTAACCATGTATGTAATATAATATTGATGCACTTGTTGTTGAAGTGTTCTGATCTACCTCATGTTTTCCTGTTGTCTTTTTGAGAACTTGATGGATCTTATTACATGCCTATGATGATGAAAGCCCGCTCCCTGTATGGGTCTGCAGAATACCTACAGTATTGATAAGTAAATAAATAAATAAATAAATAAATAAATAAATAAATAAATAAATAAATAAATAAATAAATAAATTGCAATTTCTAGCGTGATGAGCGAGCAAAGCTTCAAATGCGTCAGTTTCAGCCATTCTAAATATTGCGCGGGCAAGTGCTTTTATCCCACCCTGTGCCTGCTCCCTTCCGCTTCACCTAACCATGGCGGAGAAAGTGCTTAGGAGGCTTCGGGCTGGGGTGACCCTTAAAGCGGCTGTGGTCTCAAAGTGAAGTGTTCTCATTTACCACTGGGGTGCCACGTGTCCCTATCCCGTAGTCCCCGTGGTGGATATGCAGATCACCACGGGGACCACCTAATCTGCACAAATCCATGCTTTCCTCGGAATGCTCGCATCTCCTACTGCAAAGCCGGCCTCCGCTACGATGTCGCCACGAGCTAGGACAGCTGGATACGTGACGAGAGATTCCACAAAACTCTACTTCGATTCGTACCCAACACAGCCCTCACAGCACAGATATAATGCAGATGTACAGATCAAGAATTATGCTTTCGGGGCAAATCCTTATCGATATAAAAAAAAGTACATATCGTGTAAAGTAGCACAGCAGGTGGTCGATATTTTCTTCGATGCCGCAGACCTCGCAAGCTACACTGTCCGTGACTCCAATTAGTGTAGAGTATGCCTTTGTGAAGGCAACTCCTAATCAGAGGCGACCGAGATGCGTAACTTTACGTCGAGGAAGTCCGATTAGAGTTCGGAGAGGCAGTGAGGGGTTTAATTGATGCAGTCGTGTAAGTCGTATGTTTGGCAAGTTCCATTCGGTCAGTGAGAGACTGCGTGTCAGCTGTCGAAGATGCCTTGTGGCGCCTGTCCAAGGAAGCGGAACTAGAATGCTGTGCTCTTCTTGATGTGCTTTGCAAGCCGCGTTATCGGCGGAATCATTGCCACTGATTTCACAGTGGGCCATGCACCCACTGAAATACAACCTCGTGACCGTTCGGTTGGACGTGATGGTGAAGTTTCACGATTGATTATGTCAATTGTTCACAATATCCGCGTCGGAAAACTGACTGCGTGCACTGTAACGCCGGTTTTGAGTCACAGAACACAGTCCATTTTCTAGGCCTTTCAGAATCAATTCTTTTGCATTGCACGACGCAGAGCCGTTAGTTCTGCCGCCGTTGAGGTCGTGACATGCGATGTCTTGAACCACCGTGTTTAAAAAATTTAAAATATATTGTGGTGTTTTACATGCCAAAACACTTTCTGATTATGAGTAAGGCCGTCGTGGAGGATTCCGGAAATTTCTACCACCTGAGGTTCTTTAACGTGCACCTAAATCTGAGTACACGGTTGTTTTCGCACTTCGCCCCGATCTAAATGTGGCCGCCATGGCCAGGATCCGATCCCGTGAACTCGTGCTCAGCAGCCCAACACCAAAGCCACTGAGCAACCACGGCGGGTGCACCGCAGTGTTATTCCTTGCGTTGGTACAGCCACCGCACCACCAGAACAGGATGACGTAGACGCTCCAGCGGTATAGTTGTGCATGTGGTTGCTGTACCTTTCCTGCAAATGAAGTAATCTCAGCTGTTTTAGAGCTGTGGCCGGTAGATCTGTCTTCTTCTGTAGTTCTGGAATCATTATATGCACTTGTGGACGGCTCAAACACCACGGAGGAAACTGTGGCTTAGCCACAGGTGCGTGCCCTGAAGTAAGTGATGCACGATGGGCAGTGATAGTAGCGCTAAATGTCGAGCAGGGCCTTGTATCTGTGAGGCAAGCCGGGTGGTGGGAAGGGGCCCTAGCATACTGTATGAGATGCATACGCATTGTACGCATTGTCTCAATGGTAATGTGCGTCGTGATTGGGTAATCCTGCGCAATGGCAATGGTTTCAGCCGTTGATGCACAACATGGCAAGCAAAGACATATCTTAAGGGCTTGGGCTTCAATGCTCTGAATCGTACGCAGGTTAGCCTTGCAGGTGTTGGATATCGCAGGCAGGCTGTACCGCAGGAATCTAATCAACAACGCCATGTGCAGCTGTAACATAGCGTGTATAAGATACTCCACAACTTTCACCTGCAAGGAACTTGAGTAGGTGACAGATAGTGGTCAGCCGCTTTTTCACGTAATTCACGTGGGGAGTCCAAGACAGGTCTCTGTCAATTACGACTCCGCAGAACCTGTGATTTTTGCCGTAAGGTATATGTTGTCTGTCAATAGATATGCCGTAAGCAGAGATTGGCTTCCTCGTGTATGCCACCATTGCGCACTTTCCGCATGATATTTCAAGTCCTTGTTGACGAAGGCAGCAAGATGTCATTGTGGCGGCCTTCGGAAGCCGAGCGCGAAGCTGAAGTCGTGTAACACATGATGTCCAAATGCAGATGTCGTCCGCATAGATGGAAAGTCGTACGGTTCGTCGCAAGTTGTCAACTAATGCAATGAGGATCAGATGGAAAAGCGTCGGGTTAAGCACTCTGTCTTGAGGGACTATTCGGCTACCGTAATGCTAGGATGTCGTAGTAAGTGGAATATAAAGGGTTGGGTGCACGATGTCATCACTGAAACAGCAATCTATGTTATAGGCGACACAATGTCAGAGGATGACGTCAGAATCAAATTGAGTGATGACTAATACCTTTTTTGTTCTGCACGTTCTGGGAATCCTACGGGTTGCGACAGGGGGAATCGAGAGCAGACATTTAGAAAACAAGTGGGCTTCATCAGATTCATCAGGTGCCGCGGTTTAGAAAAGGGAAAGGAGTGTTGTCACTGCAAGAAAGAAAAACTAAAGCCATCGAGTAAAAAAATTGATATACCCATAATTTACCAAAATATTCGATACAATCAGTCGTGAAACATTTCAGGAAAACCACTGCTATATTGCGGCGCCAGGTAACCTGCCCCAAGAATTATTTTTTTGAATTATAAACGATCACACAGCAGCAAATCATTTCCAACTCTGCTCAAATAGGAAAAATAACACATTGAACTGAGTCGCAAACTGCGATAAAAAATTTCGAGCACGCTTAAGATTCGCCTCTAAGAGCGAAACGCGATAGCATTAAACAAACCTTTATTGTTTATCTTGCTTCGCGGCAACTGTAGCCTATGTAACCGTAACATTTTCCTAGAAACGCTGCCGGCGAACGCTATGCACGAAGGTGAACTTTCTGGTTCTTCCTTTTTTTGTCTCCCCCCACATAGCATTTGGCGCCGATGACGAGCTTGCGCGGAGGCGAGCGCCATCTAGATGGTGCTGCAAATAAGGAACTTAGCAGGGCGCGACGTTCCTTTTATTGGAGACCTCAAACAGCAGCTGGAAAAGAGATTTGCGTTCGAGTTTTCACGCGACAGAATTACGGTTTCTCGCATATTCCAATTACAATTCGACACTATAATATCATTGATAGCCTGTGCGTCGCACATTACGAATTTTCTGACGCATTTTACTTTGAGAAGTTCAGTTAGTTCAGTAACGCCTCCGCCAGACGAAGAAACAATTTCTAAGAAATCTGCTCTACTCTCACCCGTGCGCATGGCCGCCGCATTTCGATGGGGGAGGAATGCGAAAACACCAGTGTACTTGGATTTAGCTGCCCAGTAAAGAACCGCAGGTAGTTCAAATTTCCGGTGTCTCCCACTACGGCATGCTTCATAATCAGCTGATAGCTTTAGTACGTAAAACCCCTTACTTTTTAATTTCAGCCCTTCTGTTTCGAAAACATGGCCGAGACGTGCATGTCCAGAGAAATGACTCCCGCGAATTTCCCAGACATCTACTGAACTCGAAATATCGCCGGAGTTAATGTTCATAGGTAAACAGTTAAGCTCAGAAGAAAAAATAAAATTCAGTATGGAATGAAAGTCCGAGGTGACATGCACTGTCGGTGCAGCCAGTAGTGTTCGCTGAGAAGAACGACTGCATTTTCCGATTAACATCGCGTCCGCTGCGGCGCTGCGAATGGAGCCAGCTCATTAACGAAACGTGCACTCTTTGTACGTTACGCAAACCTCACAGGTGTACTGGGATCTCTACACAAGTTTCTCTTCAGTTCTCGAAGGCTACTGTGAATATGCAAACGGTGATCGAATTATATTCAGGTAAAATATGTGCAGACCGGGTCTTTATTCGGAGATCTTGTTTTCTGCAATAGAAAAATGCCAGTCTACTCATTTTGCTTCATGGAGTACTTTTCCCTGTCCTTTACGTAGCTTGATAGCGCACTAAGGCATGACATCGCAACGATTTTACCGCTAGACACATAAGATTAAATCTGCGCGAAAAAAAAGTGGCTTCCGCCAAGATAGCGCTAAGTGCTACCTGCCATTTCTGTGAGTCTAACGATATTCATTATACGATGCGAAAACTCGCATTTACTCGAGCACGTACGTATAGGGGGCAATGTGGAAAGCTTATTCCGTGTATATTTTATAAATACCAAATGACCATTTATAAAACATTCAGCTATGTTTTGTCGTGCGTTAATGGATACGTTTAGAGGCGCTGAACTAGATTCCACAACCATAATGAAAGGTGGCTCCATATCGCGTTCATTGCGCACCTCATCTGAGTCGCATATCTTCAGCGCAATGTATTGGTATCAGCAGCAGCAGTAGCAGCGTTTTTGCGCATCTACATATCCGCAGCAGACAACGTTTCCTTTAGCTGACATACCACGGTGTAGTCATTCCTTTTATCTGTATTCGACGATTGCAGATGAAGTTCGCAAGGCATCACATCATTGAAGGATACAAGCGCTGGCTAAGACGATATTGATGATTCTCAAGTGAAACTAATTTCGCATGAAATAGTCGCAGTTTTGGCACCAATCATTAACAAACTCTTTTCTGAGTGGTGTTTTTCAGCTGTCCTAAAACTGGTAGAATAGTTTCTCTTCTCAACAAAAAAAAAACTAATCATATTTCACTAGGAAATTTCAGTCAATGTGTAGCCTTCATTTTTTTGGTAAAGTGATTGAAAAGCTTTTCAAGACTCGATAATTCCGCTCCCTAAAGAAATTTCTCTTTTTGACTCCTCAGTAATTTGGATTTCGCCAAGGATATAAAACTGATCGGGCACTTTCAACTCATGAAATCAAGCAAGCTATTGACAGAGCTGTAGTTGTGAGATCTGTATTCATCAATCTCACGAAAGCATTGGACACGATAAACCACTGCATATTACTTGTTAAACTCGAATCATTCGGTATAACAGAACAACCGCTAAACTTTATAACAGACTACTTGGGTAACCGGTCTCAAAAGGTACAGGTTGACTGTCATGTTTCATTATGCAGGCTAATTGACGTAGGTGTGCCACAGGGATCAATTTTAGACCCATTTTAATGTTTGATGTTTATTAATGACCTACCCACCCATTCTTGCTAACACCAAGTACATAATTTTCGTTGATTACCCGCCCATCTTTACATCCACTAAATCAATTACCACAGTCCAGTCTTAACCTTAACAACGACTTAATATGACTTTATGGTGCCAAAATAATAATCTGCACAATAACTTAGCTAAAATCATATTTATGGGGTTCGATTCCAAACAAAATTCAATCGACGGTCCACTTGTTCAAATTGGTGATTACGTCATAGAAGTTTCGAAGCAAGCGCGGTTCCTCGGTACCACCTTAGATAGTGAACTAAAATTTCATGGACACGCCTGATCACTTACGAAAAAGATTGCATTTGGCATCCACATTATCGCAAAGCCAAGAGCTTATTTTCCACCTCGCCATGAACGATCTTTCTATTTTGATTATATTCATAACTATCGTTCGTATTGTGCATCGTCATGGGCCAATACGCGTTCTATGTATATTGAACGTCTGGAGTCTAAAGAATATCAGCTCATTTGATTTGTCCTGTAGGTCACTGCCTCCTAAACTTAATATTCTCCCGTTACAACATTCACTAAGTCAGAAACTCTCCATTATTGCATATAGGCTAAACACATAGGACATCTTCACCTAATGTATTAATCCTGAACATATTACTAAATACAACAGAACCCGGTTTCGCCTGCGCAGTAGCCTTCTTTTCGCTGCCATAAAGATAAATTGCGGCAAGTTCACAGCCCCCTGCTCTGGCATATCAATATGGAATTTATTTCCTTTCGAAATAAAGTAATCGCACAACGTTCATATATTCTGCACGCGCACCAAGAAATATTTTATTCTAGAATTATCCGACTCCTCTTATTTCCTAATTACCCATCAATATGTATGTGATTTTTCTCTATACCTTTTGTTTTTGTATGAGTAAATAATGCTATTGATAATGAAACGAGCTTGGTCTGCCATGTCATGCTGATTATTTTTGTTAATATTCGTTGTTATTGTACTTCTTCACACGCTTTCGATTATTGTTCATGTGTTTTGAATAATTAGCATTACCATTACCTTTTGTATTCAATTTCTTGCTATAGATAATCAACTTGCCTATTATTGTTCACATGACAGTACTTTTTCGCTGTTTTTGTATAGTAACCCGATTTATGTAAACATAGGAGATCCCCTGGCAGTATTATCAAAACTCTCGGACATCCAGCTTTAAAACTATTACCGTGTCACTCAAGAATGACTATTGCAAGAAAGTTGACTTTGTTCCTTAAAAAATGCTTTGCGTTACCTAGTGCACGGCATTCATCGATTCATTCATTCATTCACTGACGACTAAAGATGATGTTTTTATGGCGACGCTGTAACATTGTCATATGTAGGCTAATGTTCCGTGCATTTTTGTCCTCCGTGAACAAGAATTATCGTCATCATCAATGTCTCAAACCTCCGTAAACATTCATCCTCCTGTAAGCAAGCAGAAAATGCAATGTCTCATAGCTCCGTAAGGCAGAGGCTACAACCACTCAGCAAAGTGCAGCGAACATTGCTTGAATTAGTCCTAATCACGCAAACAACATACATAACAGCACATCGAAAACTGTCCTCATGAATGGCTCATACCCCTGCAATGCGATGCATTCCCACACCAATCCGGCCTCACCGACAACACAGCGGCGCACGTGCATTGGCGTGCATGCATCGTGCACCGCCCATCAAGACCATAAACGAGAACGTACCTTTGTTCAAAATTATGTGTCACCTCCGTGTCACCTCGTGTGCTAAAGAGCTTCGCTGGTCAACCACGTTCACAGAGTTGAATGGCTCATGATTTCTTTTTCACTCTGCGTACTTTACTGGCTGCGTGCCGTCTGGTACATACGGCGCTTAGAATGGCCGTACTGAGCGCAGCGCAACTTTTGCGTCGTGATGCGGAGAAGTGGCGACCGACACTCAAGACGCGTCGGTCACGTATGTCTTCCTCTGTGGGTCGGTCGGTACACCTACTCTTCCAGCATGCCTCTAGCGACCATAATCCTGCTATTCCTATACGATCGCATCTAATTAGGTCTACGGGCGCAGGAATCACCGAACGAGCTCAAGAACTACATGCGCTATGCACTCATAATGAACGTTTAAAGAGAGTTTAGATAAATGGAAAGCTCATTTTAATAGTTCCTTGCGATCAACGCGCATGAGAACTTGGCCATCACGAGAATTCACGCTGAAGTGGGAGCTATGGGTGCCTAGCAGACGGGTTAAAATACGTGGCAAGCACAGATAAGCCAGCCCACGGGTTAAAAAACGTGGCAAGCAGGTAAACGATTGGTGTTGTCTTTATTGTTGGACTTAAACTTGGTTAGGTTTGCCCAGGTGTGCACAAAAATAAATGAACGGAGTGGTGAGTGACAAACCTGCAGCATGTTCTGTTAACCATAAGAGGTACGTGAATTGCAAAATTCAAGTTGTTTATAAAATACCGTGCTCTTGTGGAAACATTTACGTAGGGCAAGCAAATCTATATTTAAACATCAAGATCCAGGAACATGCAGTCAATGTAAAGAATGGCACTGATTCACATTCAGTGGTTCATTGCGGCATACGATTGTGTAAACCCAATTTTGATAAAACAGATTGTGTACAGGTATAGAGCGCAAAAAGAAGAGAAATAATGGAAGCCTTTTACATGTTTTTCGTGGGGTGACAGATGCAGCAGCCAACCCTCGATAGCTTTGTAAGAGCCATGTAGTACGGTATTGTTTTATTTAGTTGAAATGATTGCGAACGATCCTTACAAGCGTCCATCGATTCATTGCCACGCGCACTTTCATAATGCAAACGCAAGAGGCATTCTAAATGAGGAAACAATTTTTTTCGCTCTCTATAAATGCTCGTTCCGGGTTTTTTCTCCATTTATCGAACTTGTGACACCAGGTAAGCAGCAGTTTTTCTAGTATGACGCTTCAATGAACTACATCTGCTGAAAAAGTTAGAAGCATGTGTCATGTTTGTCATTAGACCTTTTAGGAATACTGCGTGTAGGGGCGAAGAGTGCGAAACTCGTGAATGGGCGGCATTAGAAGCCAAAGCAATCCGCTTCTGCGTACATATGGCGTAGAGAATACATGAGTCATCCCAGACAACACCAAAAAAATATGAAAACATCTGATTTTCAAGCATTCTCCGTTCCCGGACATAATTTCAGGCGCTTAAAGAACACTACTACACGCGCGACTGCGCTTTTAAAAGACAACTTGGCCTCAGCCGACGCGATGGTACACAGATGCTCTTAGCCAGACCATGCTAGACGCTGTCAGTATTCCTTCTATTTGCAGTCACGACAAATGCGTGGGTGCAATGCCTGTTTCTTATCCTTCAGAAGACAGAATTTTCAAGACCCTAGTTTCTGAGCTTTTTGGCGTTATCTTTCCCGCGTTTTGCTACCACAAGCAACACATTCCAGTCTTATCATACCTGGCAATTGGTGGTCGCGTTTTCCTAAGTGTGAGTACCTAAAGAAGGTCTAGGTTGGGGTCACAAAAAGCCTCATAATCTTGTCCCACTGAGATTGAGTAAACGCCAAACTTACTGTCTCACCACGACCAAGCCGCTTTTCGTTGACTGTGTCACAACGCCAGGCGCGGCGAGCGTGCCTCGAAAGTATCTGCAAAATAACAAAATTATTTACAATAATGTTCGAGGTCACAGAAAGCGCCAAAGCGTGTCCCAGAAAGATTCTGTGCACGCGAAACTTACGTTACTAAGGCGGGTGAGGCGAGCATGCGCAAAAACTACCGAAGAAGTTAAAACAATGTTGAAGCTGATAGAAAGCGTCGTAATCACCTCATAGTACGAGTTATTAACTCAAATTAACTACTCCAAGACAGCAGAGCTGTGTTTCGCTTACTGCGTCACAAGTCTCGGTTCCGTGTTATAAGAGTCTAAATTGGTTTAAATGGGTCGCAGACTGTCAAACGAAATTGTAGTACGTATGTAGCTGTAGTATGTATGCTGTAGTATGTATATATATGTAGCTGCAGCTACGTATGTAGCTGTAGCTGTGTGTACGTATGTAGTTGTAGTACGATAGTGCATTCGCGCCGTGTCGATGTACACAACGAACGCAAGAACACACCGGCAGCATAAGAAACAGGCCACATCCAAAAGATGGTGATCGCCGAACAGGCGAACTTCACATACGCAGGCGGCTTCGCTCGCTTCGGTGGCGTGTTGGCGCGTAAAGCATGCATATGAGGCGTCTGCGGCACCGCTAACTCGTTGCTATGTAACTCACGAAAAAGAAATCGCAAAGTGTAAGTTCATTGAACGGCAAAACATTTACGCTTTAGCAGGAAATAATAAAAAAATAAATAAAACGTTGTCTAAATTCATTTGACATTACTCCTTTTTCGATGGTCGCATCAGCTAAATTAGAATGGGACTAACACTAGCCGCGACGTGTTTCCTGTTGCCAGTAAGTTCATTTATAGGAAAAACTTTTTAGTTCTAGCGAGAAAGAATAAAATAAAAATAAAACGCCGTCTGAATTGATTTCACATCCTGTGTTTTTTTCCACTGCTCGCGTCAGCTTATGTATGGAAATGAACACTAGGCGTGACGCCAATCATAAGAGTCCTGCCTGGATAGGTCAGGGTGTGGTGCACTGTACTTTCTTCGCTCGCGCCACTGGTGCTCAAGGATGTCTCGTGGTAAAAAGGGGTTTTCGTCAGAGTGGTCGGCCGCTCTTATGACTGGCGCCGAATACAGACGCACACATTTCCAAACCTTTATTTGAAAAATGCCATTCACCCAACGCTGTACAGCGCTCGCTGTCCTTGGTGCGGAGGCCGGCCAACTCTCGCCCACATTACGTGGGACTGCCAGAACAGGCCACCCAAAATTAATACACCAAAAATAGCCGGCAAACTTTCCGGAAGGGAGCAGTGGGAGACTTGGCTCGCCAGCGAGGATCGGGAGATGCAACTAGCGCTTCTCGACCAGGCATGGCGGACCGCTCAAGTCAGTGGGGCCCTGGACTAAGGGCTCCACCCACTCGCTTTCTGCATTTTTTTTCTTTTAAATAAACGTTTTTATATATATAGGCATGACGTGTTTCGTGTTCCCAATTTTTGTCGAGTGTCCCGTCTTGTTTATTTTCTTTTCCCTGCAGGTAAACGGGTAAGCCGACAACTGAATCAATTTTACTTTGAACCAAGTGGTGATGGAACTGTCAATGATGCCAAAACGTAAAGAAAAGCGCACTCTAGGTACATTACAGAAAATTTCTTTCACATTGCCTTATTTTTTTCCGATGCTCGGGTCAGCTAGCGGATGCGATGAACACTAGACGGGTGATGTCCCCTCTTCTTTAATTTGTTTCTCCATTATCCAGAAGCTTTCGTATGTAAAAAGGCTCTACCAGGTGGTCCACTGTCTATGGAGCCAACTACCTAACGAAAAGTGCGCTCCTGATACTTTTCACGAACTCCATAGTGGCCCAGGATTCTCTACATAAGTTTCTCTTCATTTCCAGAACGGAAGTGCGCTTATGCAATTGCTGATGAAATATTATTAATTTTAAATTTCCGCTGACACTGTCTTTATAAGTACACCTTCTTTGCTATAAAAAATGCTATAGGCTTCATCTTTCGCTAGATGAGTATTTGCGCGTCCACTGCGTTGCTTGATAGCGCACCAAGGCAAAAAATTAATATGCTTTTACCGCTAAACACATTAGCATAAATCTGCCCGAAGTGGCAACCATAAAGGCACCGCCACGTTCCTGCCTCCCATTTCTGCCATGCTCACAATAAATGATGCCAAAACTAGCATTACACCGTCCATAGGGACAGTGTGTAAACATCCGTCAGCGTATCGTGGAGAAATATGCCGTCGCTATTTATAAAACACTTAGGTGATTATTAGCGTGCCTTAAAGAATGCCTTTGCTGGAACCTTAACTAGATAGCGCCTCCATAATCAAGGTAGCCTCCGTATCGCTTAGATTGCGCGTCTCGTCTGAATGGCATCTTGTCGTCGGCGCAAGGCAACAAAGTAGCAAAGTAGCAACATGGCGGAGTCCTGGCAGTTGCACGTCTCAATGCATGAGTGCCAGATTTGCTTATGTTGCCTCGATAGGTGAAAGTTGTGGCCTGTTTTATGTGTGACGCCAGTCGTGTCAGCTTAGTGTGTAAGCCGCTTCACTGCTGAGCGCAAGGTCGTACATTAAATCGCGGCCATGGCGGCCGAATGTCCACGGGAAAAACAAACAGAAATACGCGCGTGTGCTTGGATTCAGGGGCACGTTGAAGAATTCGAAATTGATAAACTCAATCCGAGTCCCTCACTGTAGCGTGCCTCATGAACAAAGCGGGGTTTTGTTGCGTAAAATCCAACATTTAAATTTCTACCGTTATTAGCGAGGAAACTTTCAAAAGCATCAGTTTCAGCCACCGTATATATTTCGTGGGCATGTGCTCTTATCCGACCTTGTGTCTGCTTCCGCCCCCTTCACCTTACTAGGGCGGGGGAAGTTTTGGTTAGAAGGCTTCGGGCCAGGGTGGCCCTTACACTGGCTGTGGCCTCAAACTTGAAGTGGTCGTATTTACCAGTGGGTGCTACGTGCCCAGACTGCTCAGTGCCAGTGACGGATAGGCAGATACCACGTACCACCTAATACGCTCAGGTCCAGGCTCACAATCGGAGCTCTCGCGTCTCCTATTGCAACGTTGCCTCCGCTACATGCAATGTCACACCCAGCTTAGACCGCTGGGCACACGGCAATAGATTCCCCAAAACACAGCTTCAATCAGTACACAACACAGGCCTCACAGCGCAGATATAATAGAGGTATACATATCAAGAATTAAGGCTTCAGGGCAAGTTGTGATCACAACAAAAAACATATGAAAACGAAGTATTCAAACACGTTATACGGTGTTTATCAACCATGTCTGCGAGTGACTTGGGAAATTTCGACGTCACGCCGAGTTTGCATGTGGCGAAAATGGGGATCATGAGATGTTTAATGCATGGGGAAAATTGTCATTTTGCAGCGGTGATTACATTCGTAAAGAAAACTGGTGCCACACGTTCTCCCTCTTTCTCATTTTTATGCAGAGTTTGTGCCATTACCGAGATTCATTGTTGAACTAAACAAGACACTTGATCATATTGCTTGAAAAGAAGAGGCATGCCGTGGGTAATGCGCAGCCGACATCAAAAGCGTCAGATTTAACCACAGCTTCTGCAGTAAATTACGTATTCAAGCAGGGCGGGAGCGTTTTAAACGTGTTTCATGTAAGGGGGCGCTGCACAATTTAGCACGCTTTCCAGGGACCACTCTTATTGCCCTAAAGATTATATTGCCTTCGAGGCCAGGCACTCACGAGGTCTGGCCAGTCGGAGCTTACAAGCGAAGTGTATACCACTCGCGCTAACGATAGTGTCTGCTCAGTATCGCAACGTTACATGCCGCGCAAAGTACTTAAAGTTCAAACCAAGCACCGCTTGCAGTTCTCCGCGGGGGCGCCGCCTCCCAGCGAGGGAGTCCATGTTTATATCGCGCAAGTGCGCCTACGTACATGGCAGCCCTGTGAAGTCACTCATAGTGACACGTGACTATAAACATTATTCAAGCCGACATCATTTATTCGTTTACTATGTTGTTTCAATGGATGACTTAGAGTGAAGAGAAATAATGAAACGCGCAAGCCAAATGTCCTCGTGTTTTTCTTTTACTTCGTGCCGTATGGTAACAGAGATGTACTTCCATTTCGTCTCCTTGTTCCTACGTCACGCATTTGCGCGCGCACAAAACTAAACTACGTCGCTTTCACTTGCGTATACCAGCGCCGCGGTCATGCTCTTTCATCCTGTCACGCCTACCTCATTGGTCGCGATTACGGCGCTGATAAGGTGTTCTTGTGCATGCAGAGCGCGAGAAATCACTTGCTGCGCAAAACAAGACAGACAAAAGAGCTCGCCCGCGATACCGTCACAGGAACTGCGCCAATCAGTGAAAATACGACAGAGCAAATAGAAGGCAGGACCGGTGACGTATCCGTCAGGCGATCCTCCGGCCTTGGCATAGGAGAGCGCAGGGACGGAATTTTGCTTACTGAGCCTAGAGAGGCAAAATGAAGAGGGTGTCTATTTTGATGGTTACGCTCGTCTGCTGCTATCACGGCTTAGTGCCATTCCAAATATTTCTATCTCTGCTATTAATGATCGAATTTAAAGAAGTGTTGCCGCAGAACGCTTCTTAGAGGGCACGTACCCACATCCAAAGATGACCAAAATATCATTGTGGCTCAGTGAGGGTTCTTGAAAAGGGCGCTTACCATAGCACTTTTGCAATAGAATTTATGTGCGCATGCCTATGTACCCGTTTTCGTATTAAAGAAGGTAACAGTTTCGTCCAAATGGCGAAGTACTTCATTGTAATAGTGAAGTGCTAGACAACTACGCGTCGTAAGGTGGATAGTTTTATGGGCTACATAGCTCAAAGTAAACATTTTTTTGCTAAAGAAATAGCAAGCACGATCTCATGTGCACCTAGTCAAACCCGAGCAACGTGGTCATTATGAAGTGCTGTCGGCATCAAGAATGGAACTCTTGGAGCAGCCTCTCACTTCAGGGCATTTTGCGACAAGTGTGTTTACGCGATCTCTAACACTTACGGACGCTGGAAGACAACGCACGTAAAGCGACACGCCATCTCGGCTCCCTCCACTATGCACCTGCCACAGGTTGCCTCCGATGTACCGCACGCAACCAGGGAACGTGCTCAACCACCCGAAGAACCATGCGCAGCCACTGGCCCCCACCTTCCCACCCCGTCCCATGTGTGTCATATTATTTCCACCATACATACATACATACATACATACATACACACATACACACATACACACACAAACACACACACACACACACATACATCCATACATACATACATACATACATACATACATACATACATACATACATACATACGTCATACGCAGTGCACAAGTATTCGGAAGAATTTAACTTTGTTGTCGTTTTGTTGAGCAATGTCCATAACTTGTACAATCTCGAGCGCCGAAATTGAAGGGCAACATCTTGAAATTCATCAATGGGTTTGAATGCGATCTTACAATCGATAAGCCCTACCCTTAGTTCAACTCAAGGGCACATTTTTATTTATTTATTTATTTATTTCGTTAGTTATTTAGTTATACATACATGTGCCGAATCAGCTAGGTAGGGCGAGAGATGAGCAGGATTGTACTGAGTGATGTAAAAAGAGAGAGGGAAAGGTTTCTTCCCCTTTTTTCACTTTTTGTTCTTACTCCTTTCTTATTTTGGTTCGACATTTTTGATGACTGTTGCCTAAACCAAGGAAATATTTTCAGGTCGTCCTGGTCACTAGCAGCCCCTCCTGTCTCCCCCTGAGTACATAAAGCCCTGTTTTCCATGAATAAAATTCAGTTGAAATCCGGCATTCGTGTTGTCTTTCTCTTCTCGTCCATGTTCAATTGTACGCTGGAACGATGTTTCATAATGCTCATCACAACCAACTAGCCCAGCTGTCCATACTTAGCGATATCCTTTCAGATGCTTTTTTTTTTCCGGTGCTTGCATGAGCTAACGCGTAGGTTTACGACTAGCGATCACGGGTTTCGTCTAGCCAGTTCTTGTTGAATTTCTTTCTCTATGATTTACACAAAATTCCTTTCAGATGCTTTTTTTTCCGGTGCTTGTGTGAGCTAACGCATAGGTTTACGACGTAGTTGATCTGCGGAAACCCGCAAGGCGCAGAGAAGTAACGAATAAAGGGAAAATCAGACATCCACCCTCCGTCACTTGCCTTTGCTTCGCGTCGTCGACAAATTCGACTTCGCCCTGCCATCTGCTAGCCGCCTGGTTAGCTCAGACGGTAGAGCGGCTGCCCCGGAAAGGCGGTGGTCCCGGGTTCGAGTCCCGGACCAGGACGAATTTTTCGTCAACTATGAGGCTTTCCTTCAGAGGAACCCCTATGGGTTTCCTTTGTAGGAATTGCTACGGAGGGGTGGATGTCTGATTTTTCCTTTATTCAGGTTTACGACTAGCGATTGCGGGTTTCGCCTAACCAGTTGTTCTTGAATTTCTTTCTCTATGATTTACACAAAATTCCTTTCAGATGCTTTTTTTCCGGTGCTTGCGTGAGCTATAGCATAGGTTTACGACTAGCGATTACGGGTTTCGTCTTGCCTGTTCTTGTTGAATTTCTTTCTCTATGATTTACACAGAGGAAGCTTTAGTATGTAGCGCGGTTGCAGGTGGATCTGACTGTCGATGGAGCCAGCATCCAAATAAAAAGCGCACTCTTGGTACGTTACACAAACTCCATGGTTGCACTGAAATCTGCGCACAAGTTTCTTCTTCACTTCCCGAAACGAACTTGCTTATGCCAACGATGACCAAAATGTATTTACGTAAAGCATCCACAGCCCGCGTCTTTATATGGAGACCTCCTTTCTTCTATTGAAAAATGCTAAACTCATCGTTTCGCATTATGGAGTATGCTTGCCCGCCCACTTGCTTAATGACGCAATAAGGCATGACATCGTAATAATTTCACCGCTAGACACATTAGAGTAAATCTGCGCGAAGTAGCAACAGGGAAAGTTGCCGTCTAGTTGCTACTTCCCATTTCTGTGAGGCCAACAATATTCGATATATGATGACAAAACTAGCATTTACACGAGCAGTCCATACGGACAATGTGTAAAGCTCCTGCATATTGAGGAGAAATATTGGATGACCACTTATGAATCATTTCGCTTATTTTTATCGTGCCTTATGTTTTGCGTTTGCAGGCCTCTGAGTCAAATCCCGCCATCATAATGAAGAGGGGCTCAGTATCACGTTGATTGCGCGCCTCACCTGAATCGCATCTCGTCGTTGGCGGCGGCGCAATGTAGACACATGGCGGCGTCCTTCACTCTTAAAAAAATTTAAACCCTTTAGGGCGTACCTTGTCCCACAACCATAATCGTCATCGGTCTTGCCCGCGTTTCCTTTCTTTAACGCTGCGAGCCCGGTACTTCCCAGTCACGAACGGCATGCGCGTTATCAGTGTGACGCAGCATTCTCGACAGGAAAGTAGCCAGAGCCGAGTTTTCAAGAAAGGAAACGCCAGCAAGGCAGATGACGATTATTGTTGTGGGACAAATACACACCCAAAAGGATGCAACCGTTTTAAGAGTGTTGCTGTTGTAGATTTGAATGCATGGGCAAGGTCGATCCAAATAGGTTGCGAAGCTTCGAGCGTAAGCAATTCAGCAAACATTGTCACCGACATCAGCAAGGGCGGTGATTGGAACAAGCATTGGAAAAGATGAAATCGTTTTTTTAATTCAAGCGAGACACAGTTACATTCATTAACGCGTAATAAAATTCTTGGTCAATTTTACACATTCGTGAGGAGTTAAGGACATAGAAGTTTATTTAGTTTTATTATTACAAAAAAAAAATACAGTTCTTTTCAGCATCCACCATTACGGAGGCGTTGACGCCGCGATCACTCTTAGTGCAATGTACCGCTTAAAGCGCGCAGAAAGGCGCGCTCGTAAAGTTCACCTCTTGAAATACGCCCCCCTCACACGTTGTGCTTTCTTGCTTCTCGAAGTTTGTCTGAATTTGGTGACGCGGGGTAACTTCATCACCCAAAGCACTCCACACAAGCCCTCACGAGCACTCCAACCTAAAGCTTTCGTCGGCCTCCAAAGAAAGTGTGTTTTCTGCAGGGGTGCGATTTCAACAACCGTACGGTTGGCTTCTTCCTGCATCGTTTCCGGCGCGGAATGCTCGATACGCCCATCAAGTCGAATGGCGGGTAATTCGAATACATAGCTTTAAAGGCAGGCCAACAAACCAAGTTTCGCGCTTTCCAAAACAAAACGACGTCACTTCTGTTTTTAACGCATATGGCGTCACGTTATTTTTTCTTCAGTCGGAATTGTTCCCTCCACATACAGATGGCGCTAAGCCCCATGAGCCGGCGATAAACCGCCACGATTTGAACGTATGGGCTCCTAAGGAAGCTTCGCTACCTGGTATATTTACCTTGGCATGGGCGCAAGAGTTGTTTTTGTTAACTCGATAGGTGAGCGTTGGAGCCTGTTTTGTGTGTGATACAAGCCGTGGTCGCTTAGTGCGTCAAGCTTTTCACTGCTGAGCTCAAGGTCGTACATTCAATAGCGGCCACGGCGATTGAATTTCGACGGCACCGAAATGGAAAACGAAGACGAAAAAAGAAAAAGAAACAAAAAGACGAGCGTGTAACTGGATGTGGGTGCACCTTAAAGAATCCGAAATTGGTAAAGTCGCTCTGAGTCCCTCATTAGGGCATGCCTTATAATCAAAGCGGGCTTTCGGCGCGTAAAACCGAACAATGCAATTTCTAATGTCATGAGCGAGCAATGTTTAAAAAGCGTCAGTCTCAGTCACTATATATATTGCGTGGGTAAGTGCTCTTATCCCACACTCTGCTCCTTATGCCACTTTCTGCTCCCTCCCCGTTCACATCACTAGAGCGGAGGAAGTTGTGGTTAAAAGGTTTTAGACCGGGGCGGCCCTTACGCCAGCTGTGATCTCAAAGTGGAGGTGGTTGCATTTACCATGGGTTGCTACATGCCCAGACTGCTCAGTCCCAGTGATGGATAGGCAGATGCGTACCACGTAATATGGACAAGTCCAGGCCTACAATCGGAATGCTCGCGTATGCCACTGCAAGCTTGCCTCCGCTACAGTGACACAACCAGCTAACACCACTGGGTGCTTGATAACAGATTCAACAAAACGCACTGCTTCAATTAGTACACTACACAAGCCTCACAACACACATATATTACAGACATACACATGAGGAATTAAGGGTTAAGAGCAATTCGTAATGGAAATAAAGAAACATATAAAAATGAAGTGCGAGAACATGTTACACGGTGTTTATCAACCATGTCTCTTAGTGCTTTGGGAAATTTCGACGTCACGCCGAGTTTGCATGAGGCGAAAATGAGGCTCATTTGATGTTTCCTGCATGGCGAAAATGTTCAGTTTGTAGCAGTGGCTACATTTGTAAAGAAAACTGGTCGCACAGACTGTCCCTCATTCCAAATTTCACGCATGGTTTGTACCATTACAAAAATTCATCGTTGATCTAAACAATGCACTTGATTCTATTGCTTGAAACGAAGAGGTATGCCGTGGTAATGCGTAGACGAAATCAAAAGCGTCCGATTTACCCGCAGCTTTAGCACTGAATTACGTATTCGTTCAGCGCGGGAGCCTTGTAAATGTGTTTCATGAAGGGGGCTGCAGAATTTAGCAGGCTTTCCGGGAACAACTATTACTACCCCCGATATTATATTGCCTTGAAGGACTGGCCCCTCACCAGGTCTGACCATACTGAGCTAAGAAGCGCACTGCATACAAGGCGCGCTAACGTTCATGTCTGCTACGTATTACTTTCTTATGCGTCGCGCTAAGAGCTTAAATGTTAAACGAGACGCCGTTTGCCGTTCTCCTCGCGGGCACCGCCCTTCTAGGCAGAAAGTCGACGTATATCGCGCAAAGGTGGCTACGTACATGGCAGCGCTGTGACGTCGCTAGTAGTGACACATGTCTTCAAATATTATTCAAGTCGAAATAATTTATTTGTTCGCTATGATTCTTCAAAAGATGAGTTAGAGTTAAGAGAAATAATGGATCATACTAGTGGAATGTCCACATGTTTTTATTTCACTTCGTGCCATGTGCCAAGAGAAGTACTTCCGTTTCGTCTGCTTGTTCCAACGTAACGCCGTTGCGCGCGTAGACAACTATTCTGTGTCGTGAGATGTATTACATCTCACGGCCGCCGTGAGATGTAATAAATTGCAATTACTACAGATTCGTGGATGTCTGATTTTCCCTTTGGTAATTACTTCTCTCCACCTTGCGGGTTTCTGCATAACTATTACGTCACGAAATAATTTCTAAAAATATCTGTGCTACTCTTAACCCTGCTCACAGTCGCTGCATTTCTTGGGAGTGAAATGCGAAAACACCCGTTCTACTTAGATTTAGGTGCATGTTAAAGAGCACCTGGTGGTCCACATTTCCGGTGTCCCCCAATAGGGCGAGCCTCAAAATCGGAACATGCATTCGGAACCTATAACACCATATCTATTTGTCTCAGCCCCACTGTTTTAAAGATTTGGCTGATGTGCATGTCGAAAGGAACGACTCCAGCGAATTTCACGGACATCCAAAGTAATCCAAATATCTCAGGAGTTAACCTCTATGCTAAATATTTTAAGCACGGAAACATCAATGACGTTCAGTATCGCCCGCCGTGGTTGCTATTGTGTCGGGTTGCTAAGCACGAGGTTGCGGGATCGAATACCGGCCATGGCGGCCGCATTTCGACGGGGGCGAAATGCGAAAAGACCCGTGTACATAGATTTTGGTAAAGGTTAAAAAACACGAGGTGGTCCACATTTCCGGAGTACCCTACTACAGCGTGCCTCCTAATCAGGTAGGGGTTTGGGCCCGAAAAATCCCATACTATGATTTTTGTGATGTCCAGTATTCGACGAAAGCTAGACCTAGTACAATGTCAGTGGAGCCAGTACTGTAGGAAAAACGCGCTACATTATCGCGGAACGGTTAAGGCCAGACGAAGGAATAAAGAATAGCATTGAAGGAAAGACCCGATATACAGTATAACGAAAAGCACGCTGATTGTATAGCTAAACGGTTAAGCCCAAAAGTATGCATGAATTTGTATATTTAACGAACGTGAACTGTGGTGACCATCGTCAATGGAGCCGCAGGGTAACGAAAAGTGCGCTCCTTGTACGGTAAAAAAAAACTCCATGGGTGCCCTGGAATGTCTGCAAAAGTTTCTATTCGTTCGCGAAGGATAGAAGGTACAAGCAATTTCTAATAAAATAATAATTACCTGAATTATCTGGAGCTTGCGTATTGATATTGAGATCTCCCTTAATGCTGTATAATATGCTAGCCTTCTCGTTTTCCTCTGTGGAGTATATAATATTGTCCATCCAATGCGTGGCTTGATCGCACACCAAGTCATAACATCCTAATTCTTTGACCGCTAACCACATTGGGCTACAAGTTCGCGAAAAAGAGTGGCAACGGCAAAGGCACCACCAAGTTGCTATCTGAAATTTTCGTCAGGCTAACAATATTCAACATATCATGTGAAAACTAGAATTTACATGAGCACGTCCTTGCGGGCAATTTGCAGAGCTCATTCCATGCATTTTCGACAAATATCGTTTGGCCATTTATGAAACGTTTAGCTCATTTTTACCTTGCGTTAAGGGCTGTATTTGCAGGTGCCTGAACAAGATGGCGCCACCATGGGAGGCTCAGTTTCGTGTTCATTGTGCGCCTCGTCTGAATCGACTCTCGCCGTCGGTGCCTGCGCGGTGTCGCAAAGTTGCAACATGGCCGCGCCCTTGCAGGTCCCGATTTCTCTGCATGAGCGCTGTGGCGAGCGTTTCTTCTAGAGTTGGTTATATTAACTCTAAAGCTGAACGTTGCAGTCTTTTTTACAGTTATACCAGCCGCGGTAGCTCAGTGCTTAAAGCATTTCACTGCTGAGTCCATTCAATCGCGGTCACGGCAGCCGACTTTCGATTGGAGCAAAATGAAAAAAAAGACAGAAAAAGGAAAGAAAAAATGCTCGTGTACATGGATTAAGGTACAGGTTAAACAACACTAAATTGGAAAAGCCAAACCGAGTCTCTCATTGTAGCGTGCTGCATAAATAAAAGCTGTCTTTGAGCACATAAAATCAAACATACCAATTTCCAGACTGAGCGAAGTTTCAAATGCGTCAGTCTCAGCAACGATAAAATTACCTGGGCCTGTGCTCTTATCCCACTGTGTGTATGGTTCTTCCCCTTAACCTTACTAGGCCGGAGGAGGTTTTGCTTAGGAGGCCTCGGGCAAGGGTCGCCCTTACACCGGCTGTGATCTCAAAGTTACACTGGTCGAATTTACCACTGGGTGGTGCTACCTCCCCAGACTGCTCAGTCCCAGTGATGGATAGGCAGATGCGTACCCCCTAATCTGTACAAGTCCAGGCTTACAATCGGAACGCTGTCCTCTCCTTCTGCAAGCCGGCCTCCCCTTTCAATGACGCGATCAGCTATGACCGCTACATACGTGATGACAGATTCCACAAAACACTACTTCCATTCATACACAAGACAGGCCTCACACAACCCACGTAATACAGATTACACACCAATAATTTAGCCTTCAAAGCAAGTTGTTATCGTATATAAAACATATATAAAATAAAGAAACGCTCAAACATGTTGCAATGCGTTTATCAGCCACGTTTTCCAGAGTCGTAGAAAACTTCTACGTCACACCGAGTTTGAATGTAGCGAAAATGGGGCTCATTTGATATTTAATGCATGGTGAAAATTTTAGGTTTGTAGCAGGGATTGCACTCGTGAAGAAAACTGGTCCCACAAACTCTCCGTCTTTTCAATGTTTATGCATGGTTTTGTACCATTTCTCAGATTTATTGCTAAACTAAACAAGGCATTTGACTGAATTGCTGTAAAACATCGGTTATGTTATGGTGGATGCACAGGTGAAATGAAAAGCGTCAAAATTACCCACAGCGTTCGTAGGTAAGAATGAATGCCAGCAGCGTACAATTAAGTACGCTGCTGGCACGCTGCAAGAAAGCGTACAATTAAGTAAGCTTTCCAGGGAGAAGTGTTACTGCCAGCGTGACTATATTGGCTTCAAGGTCGGGTTGACCAGGTCTGGCCAGCTTGAGCTGATAAGCGCAGTAGATACCACTCAAGCTGACGATCGCGTCTGCTAAGTATTGCATCATTACAAGCCACGCAAAGTGTTTAAATGTCAAAGCAAACGCCGTTTGCCGTTGGCTTCACGGGAACCGCCCTCCCACCGAGAAAGTCGACGTATATCGGGCAAGTGCACCTATGTACGTGGCATCGCTGTGACCTCGCCCATAGTGACACGTGACTTCAAAAATTATTCAAGGCGACATCCATCACACGTTTACTAAGTTGTTTCGATAGACCGCTTAGGGTTAACAGAAATGTTGAAACACACAAGCGGAATGTGCGCATGATTGTTTTTTTGTTTTGGCTTTTTTTACATCGTGGCGTATGGCAAAATATATGTACTTCCGTTTCATCTGCTTGTTCCCACGTCATGCAGTCGCGCGCGTAGAACGAAACTATGTCATTTTAAACCGTGTTCAATCGCCACGATTATGCTCTTTCATCATCTTACAGGTGCCTCGTTGCTCGTGAATATGGCACAGATGAAGTGTTGTCGTGAAGGAGGTGGTCTCGCCAGCTGCGCGGAAAGAAACAAACGCAACCGCTTCTGCGGGAGACCACCCTCCAAAGTGGACTCGTCGTCCTTTCGACAGGTTTATTGACACGCTGACGATACTTTTGACCAATGCTAAGAACTCTAGTTAGGAAAGAAGTTATACATTGTTGGAGGCCGCAAGAACAGTTTAAATCGTTTTCACGCACGATCCCGTCAACGTGGCGCAACATTTATGCGCAGTCACAGGAGCCGGCGTGCCGTCACCTTAAATTACAGTATTAAATACTGAGAGAAGATAAACGGCCATAGTAAAACGCAGTAAGAATAACACATAAGTGGCGCGTTTATGATCCCCCTGGACGCGACAATCTGCTGATAAAATTCAATGTTCTCATGAGCCACAGAGGAAAGTGGAGAAAAACTCGCCACCGGTCAATTGCCATACAGTGCATAGGATTCTTCGAAACCATTCCCGATGAATCTTATACCAGGGTGGAAAATATTGCAACACCTTCCTTATACTCCAATCTTGAAACCAAGACTGCTGCAGTTTAGATGTCGACCCACTCCATAATACACCACGCACACTGATGATATCCGCCGTAAACTCGTTTGTACCACCAGTCTTGTTTTGGTAAATGAAAACAAAATTATTGTCGTGTTGTTTTTTGCTGTCCTACAATTTGCCCGCCGACGTCCTCGCCTGCATTCCAACGCGTCCTCCTCAGTTGCTTCTTGCTGCTGTTGCAGACAGAATACTCTCGGTGCGTGCGTTTTCAGCGCGAACCTTCATCGCGGAAGTTTTCGCTTTCGTAGAAAATGTGCCTCTGTAAACGCTGTCTTCCGCACGCATTTACTCGGCGAATTCAGGCCTCTCCGTTCCCCGTCCCTTAGCAACGTTTAATGCACAAGCATGTTTTGGCGAGCTCCCCAACCCTGTCAGGCGAGAAGTTTACTGCCTCATTAATGTACGAAAACGCGCAATTTACAACTTTAAGACATTTAGTCGTTGTGATAGTGTGAATACATATTAATGGTAGCGTTTAGCAACGTAGAACAATTTAGAGCAAAATAAAGATACCCGTAGGTATGCAGTCCTAAGAAAATGCATGGGAAAGTTTATAGTATGGATAAAGCAACGAAAATTTGAGAGTGGGTGAACTTGAAATTTGGCCTTGGGGACAAATTGAAATTTGAAATGGGCCAATTGACATTTCTGGGTGAGCCAACTTGAAGTGTAGGATGGTCTAAATTTAAATTTCAACCTGGGGCAACTGCAATTTGGGAATAGACCAGCTGAAATTTAGGAACGAACCAACTGAAATTTGGAAGGGGGGTTAAGGTAAATTTGGGATTGGGCCAAACTGAAAATTGGGGTTGTCCCGATTTGAAATATGCATGTGGGACAAATTAATAGGGGTCGCTGCACTTCAATTTTGGGGCGTGCGAACTTTGATTTCGACACTTGAAATTTTGCGTTGTCAGAATGAAAATGTGGGGTTTGGCCAACTTTAAATTTCAGGAAAAGGCCAACTAGACTTTTATGAGGGACCCAATGTCTCTACGCGCTTGTTCCCAGCATTTTCAATTCATTGGCACGATTGCATTGAAGAAGCCGCAGGGAGCGAGAAATTCCGACAATTGCCTACTAGAGCCCAAGCATCCTTTGCCACAGGAAAGACCCTGGGCAGACGCGCATAAGCTTGGAAAATCAGGTAAGCAAAACGAAGTAAAAATGAACTCACAGCCGAGACAAACAATGCTTACGCATCAGTAGACAATTCTCTTAAATGTGTGTAGCTTTTTGGGAAGTGGTACACTCACAGAATTTTCATTTCCAAGTAATGAAAGCAATAACGTCTTTTGTAAATTATTTTCCAGCCAATGATGTGATGGAAATGCCCCGATGTCCAGTGCGCCCATCGCAAGTAAATTCTCACGATAGTTTCGGCCTTAGGGTTTCATAAAATAAAATTCACAGGGTCACTTGTGTTATCCCTAAAACCAAGGAGAATGGTCAGGTGCCGATACATGAAAGACGGACACATAACCGACACATCCAACTTGATTCATTTACTCATCCTCCTCATTCGCTTAGTCACTCCCTTATTTTGCTTCGCGTACTTCGCTTAGTTATGCCTCTTAATTATAAAGGACGCAGTTGTTACACCCTAGGTATTGGGTTTGAGCGCCTTAGCTGTGCCCTAATTAACTGTGCCTGAATTAACCTCACATTTATTACCACCAATGTTCGGGAGTTCGACTCTATAAAAGGATCATGGTTAGACACCAGCAAAATTATCAGCATTCCCAGCCATAATTAACGCCAAAGGTTGTTCGTTCAACTCCCACCATATGTAGAGGCCTCGTAGCCTTTTCGTACCTTTCGTGTCGTCACCGCATTTACGCTCATAGGCGACTGACCGATGAGACATAAGGCTTTCGCCTGAATCACTAAACTGAACCCTGGCGTTGCGATCATTCGGCCGGTATGGGAATGATGGACAGTGAGGGCATCTGTCTGATCTTCATGCTCGTGGCTTCAACCGTTTTAGAACGCCGCTCTTTAACGCTGCCCCACATTCAGTGTTTGTCGGAGTTAAAAACGCTGAATGTCGGTCGGCCTTCAGGTGCGCGTTGCTGTGCGCTCAGCATCGCGATCGTCGGCGTCCCTCGGCCTCACCGAGGGAGCGATAAGCGCAAAGGACGCAAGAGCGAACGCGGAGCAAAGCGGGGGTTGAAACACAGCAGTAGCGAAGAGAGCGCGAGGATGGAAACGGTGGAACTTAGAGCGAAAGCATGAGGCAGAAAGCGGAGGAAAAGAGCATGGCGGAAGGGTGTGGAAGAAAGCAGAGTGCCGCAGGAGACCACGACATGGGGCAACAGTGATGTAGGCCGTACTGTACCGTGACCTCATTACTAAGGCATGCAGCGAGCGCTTGGCGAGTGTGTCCACTGATACGAAATATGGAAACAATGCTCTGCCTTGTGCTTCGAAACCAGACGCGCGTTCCCGTGTTCCTGCTTTCTTTCTCGACAATGAGTGATGAACCAGTAGAATTCGACACGTTTAAAGAGCGGCGCTCAAATTTTGCATCATGGAGCATCGTAGTCATTCCATTCCAGCTTCATTTCATCATCATCATCATCATCATCTTCATCATCATCATCATCATCATCATCATCATCAGCCTAGTTACGCCCACTGCAGGGCAAAGGCCTCTCCCATACTTCTCCAACTACTCCGGTCATGTACTAATTGTGGCCATGTTGTCCCTGCAAACGTCTTAATGTCATCCGCCCACCTAACTTTCTGCCACCCCCTGCTACGCTTCCCTTCCCTTGGAATCCAGTCCATAACCCTTAATGACCATTGGTTATCTCTCCTCCTCATTACATGTCCGGCCCATGTCCATTTCTTTTTCTTTATTTCAACTAAGATGTCATTTACCCGCGTTTGTTGCCTCACCCAATCTGCTCTTTTCTTATCCCTTAACGTTACACCGATCATTCTTCTTTCCATAGCTCGTTGCGTCGTCCTCAATTTAAGTAGAACCCTTTTCGTAAGCCTCCAGGTTTCTGCCCCATATGTTAGTACTGGTAACACACAGCTGTTATACACTTTCCTTTTGAGGGATAGTGGCAACCTGCTGTTGATGATTTGAGAATGCCTGCCAAACGCACCCCAGCCCATTCTTATTCTTCTGATTATTTCAGTCTCATGATAGGGATCCGATACACTACCTGCCCTAAGTAGGTGTATTCCCTTACCACTTCCAGTGCCTCGCTACCTATCGTAAACTGCTGTTCTCTTCCGAGGCTGTTAAACATTACTTTAGTTTTCTGCAGATTAATTTTCAGACCCACCCTTCTGCTTTGCCTCTCCAGGTCAGTGAGCATGCATTGCAATTGATCTCCTGAGTTACTAAGCAAGGCAATATCATCAGCGAATCGTAAGTTGCTAAGGTATTCTCCATCAACTTTTATCCCCCATTCTTCCCACTCCAGGTCTCTAAATACCTCCATTAAACATGCGGTGAATAGCATTGGAGAGATCGTATGTCCCTGTCTCACGCCTGTCTTTATTGGGATTTTGTTGCTTTCTTTGTGGAGGACTACGGTATTGTCGAGCCGCTATAGATATCTTCCAGTATTTTTACATATGGCTCATCTACACCCTGATTCCGTAACGCCTCCATGACTGCTGAGGTTTCGACTAAATCAAACGCTTTCTCGTAATCAATAAAAGCTATGTATAAGGGTTGGTTATATTCTGCACATTTTTCTATCACCTGATTGATAGTGTGAATATGGTCTATTGTTGAGTAGCCTTTACGGAATCCTGTCTGGTCCTTTGGTTGACAGAAGTCTAAGGTGTGCCTGATTCTATTTGCGATTACCTTAGTAAATACTTTGTAGGCGACGGACAGTAAGCTGATCGGTCTATAATTTTTCAAGTCTTTGGCGTCCCCTTTCTTATGGATTAGGATTATGTTAGCGTTTTTCCAAGATTCCGGTACGCTCGAGGTTATGAGGCATAGCGTATACAGGGTGGCCAGTTTCTCTAGAACAATCTGACCACCATCCTTCAACAAATCTGCTGTTACCTGATCCTCCACAGCCGCCTTCCCCCTTTGCATAGCTCCTAAGGCTTTCTTTACTTCTTCTGGCGTTACCTGCGGGATTTCGAATTCGTCTAGGCTATTTTCTCTTCCACGATCGTCGTGGGTGCCACTGGTACTGTATAGATCTCTGTAGAACTCCTCAGACACTTGAACCATCTGATCCAAATTAGTAACGATATTGCCGGCTTTGTCTCTCAACGCACACATCTATTCCTAGTTTCTTCTTCGCTGTTTTTAGGCTTCCTCCGTTCCTGAGAGCCTGTTCAATTCTATCCATATTATAGTTCCTGATGTCCGCTGTTCTTCTCTGCCACTTGAACTATCTGCCAATTCTCTGCCACTTGAACTATCTCATACATGTCAGCAATGATATTGTCGGCTTCTATATATTCTTGCCAATTCATACTTTGTTCTTCATTGCTGTTAGGCTTCCTTCGTTCCTGAGAGCATGTTCAATTCTGTCCATATTATACTTCTTTAAGGCAGGTGTCTTACGCCTGTTGATTAACTTAGAAAGTTCTGCCAGTTCTATTCTAGCTGTAGGGTTAGAGGCTTTCATACATTGGCGTTCCTTGATCAGATCTTTTGTCTCCTGCGATAGCTTACTCGTTTCCGTTCTAACGGCGTTACCACCGACTGCGCACTCCTTAATGATGCCCATGAGATTGTCGTTCATTGCTTCAACACTAAGGTCCTCTTCCTGAGTTGAAGCCGAATACCTCTTCTATAGCTTGATGCGGCATTCCCCTAGTTGCCCTCTTACCGCTAACTCATTGATTGGCTTCTTGTGTACCAGTTTCTTCCATTGCCTCCTCAAGCCTAGGCTAATTCGATTTCCTATCATCCTATGGTCACTGCAGCGTACCTTGCCGAGCACGTCTACATCTTTTATGATGCCAGGGTTCGCGCAGAGTATGAAGTCGGTTTCATTTCTAGTCTCACCAATCGGGCTCCTCCACGTCCACTTTCGACTAACCCGCTTGCGGAAAAAGGTATTCATTATCCGCATATTATTCTGTTCTGCAAACTCTACTAATAACTCTCCTCTGCTGGTCCTAGAGCCTATGCGTAGGCATTCCCCCACTGACTTGTCTCCAGCCTGCTTCTTGCCTACCCTGGCATTGAAGTCGCCCATCAGTATAGTGTATTTTGTTTTCACTTTACCAATCGCCAATTCCACGTCTTCATAAACGCTTTCGACTTCCTCGTCATCATGACTGCATGTAGGGGCATAGTCTTGTACCACCTTCAATTTGTACCTCTTATTAAGTTTCATAACAAGACCTGCCACCCTCTCGGTAATGCTATAGAATTCCTGTATGTTACCAGCTATTTCCTTATTAATCAGGAATCCGACTCCCAGTTCTCGTCTCTCAGCTAAGCCCCGGTAGCACAGTACCTGCCCGCTTTTTAACACTGTATATGCTTCTTTTGTCCTCCTAACCTCACTGAGTGCTATTATATCCCATTTACTACCCTCTATTTCCTCCAATAACACTGCTAGACTCGCCTCACTAGATAACGTTCTAACGTTAAACGTTGCCAGGTTCAGATTCCAATGGCGGCCTGTCCGGAGCCAGGTATTCTTAGCAACCTCTGCAGCGTCACAGATCTGACCGCCGCCGTGGTCAGTTGCTGCGCGGCTGCTGGGGAATGAGTGCCGGGGTTTGATTGTTGTATTCATATGGGAGGTTGTGGCCAAGTACAGCACCAGGGTGCCCAATCCTGCTCTGGTGAGAGAGTGCGTTACTGGTTCTGGTCGCCGGGATCAGGCCGCACTCCAGGCCTGTTTGTGCAATTTTCTTAACACATGGTTTTTTTTGTTTGTATTTTCCGGTGGAGAATAGCGTGGCACCGCGATTTGAACCATGGTCCTCTTGTACCGGAGACACATACTCTACCGTCCCCGCAGAAGTTAAATAAAAAAATTAAATTAAGGGGTTTTACGGGGGGCGCCGACTGGTGCGGACGTGCAAACATCGGCTCCCGATATCATCAATGATTTCACGAGGTTATTCACGCTAAATCGAAGTGAATTGTGTACCAACGAAAGCAGCAAGTTACACGGATTCCGTGGATACCGGATTTATTTCGGTGGGTGGATTCTTTCTCAACATTTTCTGCATTCGAATTCTCAACCTCGTCGTTCAAAGGCGGGTAGGCCTAGGCCTAACACCGCAAGTCAGTCATTGCCGCCATGGAAATCGTCCCCGGTGAGACGATATCGCCGGAAGATGCGAATGACCCGGGCTGGATTGCGGCGTATAACCGCAAATCACGCAAGGTAAAGGCCAGTCAACCACAAGGAGCAAGTTCAAGTACTCGTGGCAGACGAAGGGACGGTGAGCGCACCGCCGGACCGAACAGCGCATACCAGCGCCTCGTCGCTACCTCGAGACTCCCTCAGCTACCGAGGGACACGTTCCGTATAATAGTGAGACCCCGAGACGGTCTTAACGTGGCCAAATCTACACCAGTGCAGGTTGAGCAAGCCCTGGCAATGGCGGCAGCCCTGGCTCCTCAAGACCTCACGGAAGACTCCATCTGCCCCAACGTAACTCAGAATATCTTCATCATCTGCACCCCCAGCGAACGTAATGCAAGAGCATACGCCACGGTGCAACAAATTCGCATGAAAGACACTACGTATCGGGTCGCAGTATACCCGGCGCCACCCGATGATACCTGCAAAGGCGTAGTCCGAGGCATTGACCTCGAGCTCAACGACTCCCAACTCCGAGAACTGATCGTCACGAAACGCAACCCCAACGCCTTGGAGGTGAAGAGAATCAAGAACACCACAGCCGTGACAATCCTTTTCCAAGGAATGCAAGTACCAAATTACATCTACTGCGGAGCAAGCATTGTTCGATGCACACTCTTTCGCAGACACACAGAAGTTTGCTACAACTGTGGCAACATCGGTCACCGCGCGGATGTCTGCCCTAACCCCAGTACGACGTGGTGCCGGAAGTGTGGCATCAAAACTCCAGCGGAAGATCACCAGTGTTCCCCTCACTGCACCCTGTGCGGCGGACCGCACCCCACCGCCGACAAGGACTGCAAGCGCAAGTTTCAGGTCCCTTACATCGTTCGACAGAGACGCCGCCGCAGACGCAACCGACGCGGCCGTAGCCGCTCCCAAGGACCAAGCGGCGCCAGTCACAGGGACTCGGCCGCCACCTCGGGTATTCCCGTAGCGACCACAAGGAGTCGCTCGGTCACGCCGACACCAGAGCGCCGCAGCGCCCTACGCAGCAGCCGCTCCCGCTCCAGGGGACGACGCAGCAGCCGGTCCTGCTCCAGGGGGCGCCCTACATCCGGCCCCACGGAACTGACGTGGGCCGACCGAGTACGAGGGAGACATCACCAGCAGCAGCAACGGGACGTTTCATCTACCAGACAGGTAACGCGGTCTTCATTGCCCGAGCATGAGAGCGAGATAGTCACAGCCCTACGACAGGAACTAGCGGGTCTCCGGGCCACCATACAAGTGCTTACAGCGCAGCTTAATGACGCAAAACAGGAGATTCAAAACCTTAAAGCTCCCAAACAAGCACCACCCCAGGAGACAAACGTAAAAGTTAGCACAGCCAAACGCAAGCCCCCTCCGCTCCCAGAGACGGAAGAAGAGAGTAATGCACCGCAAGACACCCTAGGCGAAATTCTGCGCCTCACGCGAGAGAACCTAGAAAGTATTCGTATCCTAACGAATCGTGTAGAGGTGGTCGAAAATAAAGTCGCCATAAAAATTAAAAACAAAGCTAGTCAGCCACAACAGATGGACACGACGACGCACCCCTCGTCACCAATAAATCCCCCGCAAAACCATCATGGCTAACACGACACGGGACACCTTAGAAATTTGGCAGTGGAATTGCGCTAGCTACGCGAAACGCAAATCCTCGCTGCAACAGTACCTCAAAATTCAACCCAAAAAGCCGCACGTAATACTATTACAAGAAACCCTATGTGAAACCCTCACGCTCTCAGGGTACAGCCCCGTCTCCCAAAAAGGAGGGGACGCCAGGAGAGGCATCGCCACGCTCGTTAATAGAAAATTCGCGCATATCGTGCATAACGTCCTTCCGAAAAACAGTCGCATCGAGGCGATCCTAATCGAGCTCGTACCTAATCGACTTCTAAAACAAAGCATTTTTGTACTAAACGTCTACAGCTCCCCCGCGCACTACAAACAATCTTTCCACGCGATCCTTACTAAAGCCACATCATTGGCACGAAACTCACCGCTCATTATCGCAGGGGACTTCAACGCCCCCCACCCGTCGTGGGGTTACCCCACAATCAAGCCTAGCGGCAACAACCTCTCGCGCGCGATCGACGACCTGTCCCTCACCCTGGTGACGGACCACAGGTTCCCCACCAGATTGGGTACGTCGACACAACGCGATACTACGCCGGACCTCACGCTACTCCGAAATGTAGCAAACTACACATGGACGAATACGCAAGAGAACCTGGGCAGCGATCACTTCGTCATACGCACAGAAATACCAAACACGGCGGCCCCACCCCGGTCTTTCACCCTTACAGACTGGGATAGCTTCCGCCAGTTACGGAAGGAAGACACGAACACGTACGATTCCTTCGCAGAGCTCCTCTCTGCGATAAAGGGCGACGTAGCTAGAGCCACGAAAACCATACAAACGGAATTGGAGGTCCCAAGGGTTGACCCTCACCTCGCACACTTACTCGAGGCCAAGGCCTCGATACTTGCGCGATGGCGAAAACAACGTCTCAACAGACGCCTGCGCAAACGCATCGCGATACTCAACCGAGATATCGAACAATACTGTACGGAGCTCACAAGACTCCAATGGCAGGAACTATGTTCGGCGGTCGACGGCCGCATGCGGACCGGAGGTAAGTGGAACCTCCTGAAACGCATGTTAGACGACAGCCAAACAAAGGACAATCACAGCCACGCGTTAGACCGACTTTTACACTTACATAAAGCGAAAGGGGGAACAGAAGAGTCCTTCCTGGCAGAAATCGCCAAACGTTACCTTCCATTAGGCGACGCTCACCCCAACGATTACCCGAGCATAAAGTGCGACACCACTCCCGAACTAGACGCTGCCTTCACGGAAGCAGAAGTTCGAGAGGCGCTACACAACCTCAACAGCAGATCGGCCTCAGGACCCGACGGGGTAACCAACCGAATCTTACGTAACTTAGACGACCAGGCCATTACACTACTCCTTAAAGACATCAACCACGTGTGGGAAACAGGAGAGGTACCAACGCAATGGCGCACGGCCACGGTGGTCCTTATCCCAAAACCCGGCAAACCACTTAACCTCGACAATTTACGCCCTATCTCTCTTACCTCATGCGTGGGTAAAGTAGCCGAGCACGTCATTCAAAACCGAGTGTCACGCTACATTGAGGAACACGAACTCCTCCCACACAACATGGTAGGGTTTCGACCCCACCTTTCCACGCAAGATGTCATGTTGCTCCTAAAAAGACAGGTCTTTGACGTTAAAACAAGAGACGTTCGAGGCATCCTCGCCCTCGATATCACGAGAGCATTCGACACCGTCTCGCACCGCTTCATATTGGAGTCTGTGGCAGGCCTCGGCCTCGGCCAGAGATTTCAGGAGTACGTGCGCTCCTTCCTAAAAGACAGAGAAGCCCGACTGCGAGTCTCACAACTTAAGTCGGACTGCTACACGCTGGGTTCCGTCGGAACACCGCAAGGCTCAGTCATCTCTCCATTACTCTTTAACATAGTGATGAAGGGACTCGCAGACAAACTACGAGACATCCCGAACGTAAATTTCGCTCTATATGCAGATGACATCACCATCTGGAGCCCGGGAGGCTCCCTGGCAGACATGGAGCAGGCATTACAGTCTGCCCTAGATGCCACGGAGGAGTACCTACTAGAGACAGGAATGAAGCTATCTTCCAAGAAATCGGAACTCTTACTATATCGCAAGTCTTGCCAAGGAGTCCGATACCTAACTCCTCTAGACGAACTTCCGATCGCACTACATACAAGTGACGGCCAACAGATTCCGCGAGTCGACCACATTCGCATTCTTGGGCTTCTAATCGAAGCCACCGGATGCCACGCACACTCGATCAAACACTTAACCGCCAAAACCGAAAATATGATCAGACTCATCCACAGAGTCTCAGGGCGCAGGAAGGGTCTCTGCGAAGATAACCTACTGCGCGTATACCACGCGTTCCTTATGAGCCATATTAATTACGTCGCCTCTGCCCACAACTGGACGAAAACAGAAAAGACGAAACTAAACACACTCATGCGCAAGAGCATCAAACAGGTCTTGGGCATTCCACAAAGAGCAAGTACAGCAAAGGTTGATCAGCTAGGCATGCACAACAACATCGACGAAGTGATCGAGGCTCAGACTCTGGCGCAAATACTCCGCCTATCCTCGTCCAAAGCCGGTAGACTAATTTTAGGCGAAGCTAATGTCTCCCCATCTCCCTATCTCGAACACGCTGTTACCCTACCGAGTGAAATTAGAGACAACTACAGAGTCTCACCGTTTCCCAGAAACGTCCACCCACTATACAACGTGGGTAGGCGTCGGGCCCGCGCCCGCGCGATTCTCGACCGCACAGACGCGGATCGTGAAGCCACCGCATTTGTTGACGCGGCCCAGTACGGCAATACATCAACTTTCGCGATAGCAGTTGTGGACGGCAACGGAACGTTACGGTCATCGGCATCGGTTAAATCGACCACTAGCGCTAAAGCCGAACAGATAGCCGTAGCCATCGCCATGGCAGACCCCACATTTACCCATGTCCTCACGGATTCGCGTGCTGCAATTCGGGCTTACGAAAGCGGCAATGTACCGAAAGAGGTAGCGCATATATTACTAGCGAGCTCAAACGAGTGCAAACGGTGCCTCTCCTGGTTCCCCGCTCACATGGGGAAGGACATCCACCCGCAAAAACCCAACCTCAATGAAACGGCCCATGACCGTGCGCGAGAACTTGCCCGCCGCGACGGTCCCACGGCCTCCGAGGGGCTGGACATTCAGTTCAATGACCCGCTACTCACATATCAAGAAATCACCTCACACTATCGAAAAGGCAGAATGAAATACCCGCTCCCGCACGCCAAACTCGAGCGCGCGCAGGCGGCCGCGTTTCGAATGCTGCAAACGGCCTCGTATCCGTCACGAGGCCTATTAAGCCACTACAATTCAGAAATCCCGGCAAATTGCCCAGACTGCCCAGAACCCTACTGCTCACTCTCGCACATGCTTTGGCAATGTACCGCGTTACCAGAGGGCCCTCTCTCCAGTGAGCCCGAATGGGAAGAAGCCCTCAAAAGCCCGGACCTCAAACTGCAATTCAAGGCCGTCCAGAGGGCCCAAGAACTGGCGGAGCGTCACCACGTTCCCGTCCCGACTTGGGCGTCGCCTACGGTTTCGGCCCAAGGAGCTCGCCGCGTGCGATCTCCAACGGCTTAGACCCCTCAGGACCTCAATAAAGTTCTTGACTGACTGACTGACAGGGGTTTTACGTGGCAAAACCACTTTGATTATACCGCACGCCGTAGTGGGGGACTCCGGAAATTTCGACCACCTGGGGTTCTTTAACGTGCACTAATTCTGAGTACACGGGTGTTTTCGCATTTCGCCCCCATCGAAATGCGCCCGCCGTAGCGGGGATCCGATCCCGCGCCCTCGTGCTCAGTAGTCTGACACCATAGCCACTGAGCAACCACGGCGGGTCCCGCAGGAGTTGTACGCCTCATTTAACATACAGTGGTGCCCTATTTGATCAGTCAAGGTTGACCAATCTGAGATTGGTTATACCGCACGGATGGCACTCGACTAGAGAACCTGGTATTTATGACTTGCACATGTGTCGTCATACCTAATTGAGGATGTATATATATATATATATTTTAAGAGGGTTCCCGTACAGTCATAAAATAAAGGAAAACACATTAAAAAGAAAGAAAAAAATAGAAAAAAGGGGAAAAAGGGAGCATGACAGGTGATTTGAACTCATGACCCTTGGATGTTGCCCGGAAAGATAGCTCAGTCGGTTGGTTCGTCAGGCCCCCGGTTACTTTGAAGCGCCATAACTCCTGCTCCGAGCATCATACTTACGTGGAAAGGGACTGATGTTGTCCGCGACAGGCGCGACAGTTGGAAGGCATACTTTCTTGGGAAAAAGGCGGGGGAAAGATGAGGGGGGGGAAATATGCGCTCACCGAGAGAGCATCGTCTGCACGAGACCACCACCAGGCACCTTACTGAGATGTGGGCACCTTACTGGCACCTTACTGAGATGTGCCTTTATTGTCCTTCAGTGCCTTACATTTCAGTGCAATCTATATTGCATATGTATAGTTAAGTAACACTGCGAATTAATTGCAACCAATCACTGAGGTCCTTAGCATAGAAATTATAAGAGTAAACTTGAAGTTTAATATCCAGAAGACAAACGAAATGTTCAGTAGTCTGGCAAGGAAGCAAGAATTCATGATCGCCAGTCACCCTCGACGATATGCGGAATAGTAGGTTTATTTAGGTCACCTACCCACAAAGCACCTAGATCAGGAGAAGGAAATTTACAGCTGAACAAAAATGGGTTCCAGTGATTACGGCAGGCGTTACCTCATTCCTGATTGGAAAGTTAACGCTTTCGCCGAAAAGATAAATGTACAACCTATACATTCTACCAATTCCAACATATAGGGCCGAAACTTGGAGAATAAAAAAGCGAGAACAAGCTAAGGACTGCGAAGAGAAGAATGGAACAAAAAACCTTGGGCGTAACGTTTATAGACAGGAAGATAACGGTATGGATGAGATAGCAAACCTCGATGACGTCAGGGGGGGAGGGGGAGAAATGAAGCTGAGTAGGCCTTGTATTGCCCAGGCCAGATAACCGGTGGATAATAGAGTTACAGAATGGGTAATAAAAGAAGGGATGCGCTGACGATGATGGCAGAACATCATGTTGAATGATGAAATTAGCAAATTCTTGGGCACAAGTGGTATTGAGCTAGCGCAAGACAGGGTCAATTGGAGATGGCTGGTGACGGTGTGCGGTGTCCGTAGCAGGTATCACCGGTAATGAGAAAAAAATAAATATTAACTTCCCGCCGGATTGAACCCGGCACTACAGCGCATGTGTGAGCTACTCCAGCACTGAGCCAAGCCGGCGCTGCCTAGCACCCAGCGGAAAAATGCGCGTCCTAGCGCGCAGGGATACACGCGATGCGACATGCGCACCGCGTAGCGTCGATGTGTGCACAGTGTTCATTGCATTACTACACGAGGTAGAACGCCATGTAGCAGTTGCTTAGGTAGCAGTACAAGGTAGATAGTGAATCCATGAGGAACAAAAGCAAATTATGGTGGAGTATAGATATTGATGGAATGAAAAACATGTACGATATACCTGATTATTTCAAGCAGGCTAGGTGAGCGTCTCTGTGCCGTTTCATACGGAATGTTATTAAATCTTCATCATCATCATTAGCTTCGTATCTTGCCATATCACACGCGATGGGACACTCGCGCCGGGAAGAGTCGGTACGGACAATGTTTGCATTGCAGTTTCGCAATATTACAGTTGATGTGACCACCACTTGTAGCCGCTTTGATATGATAGGCAAGCAGTGAAGGTGGGAAGATAAATACTCAGGCTTCTTAACAATGTGCACAAACACATCCATCTACGGCCTCACATTTATTAGGGGAGCGCCGGGGAGTATAATTGGCAGCCTTTGAGAACAGCAACCTACCGATTTTTAGAGCAGGCAGTCTCGTCATTTCTCACTTTTCTGGCTGTCCGCTTCACGAAATGAAGAATGTTTGATTTCCAATCCTCATGTTAAAAAACTCAACTATATAGAAGCAATCTTCTTTCATCTAATGGCTTGTGCGTAGGGTCGGGTCTGCGAGTAGCAAGCGCACAGACTCGGCGAATGTGCTGGTTCTAACCTCATCGCCTCAGTGCGATCGACATTAGCTAAAGCTGTGTTGGTGGCTCGTGAAAACTGAAGCCTGTGCCGCCAACAATCCGTCACCACTTTCCAATCATTAAACACCCGTTTACAGCGAACCTAACTTCTGAACCTAACGACAGGCAACATCTCATTTTAACCTCGACCTCCCGGTCATTAACTTTGTCGCTTGCCATTATTTCCCAGTATGCTCTGCGTATTCAGCTATGTAACTCGTAACACAATGTGGCCAATAGCTGAGGAGCAGGAAAAGTATCTGGCTTCAGGTGATTTAAAAAATATTCTGTAAAAATCTGCGCTGCCCCCGCCGCTGCATTTTATGGGAGTGAAATGCTAAAACACCCGTTGTACTTAGAGTTAGGTGCATGTTAAAGAGCACCTGGTGGCCGAAATTTCCCGTGTGCCTGAAAATCGTATCGTAGTTTTGGCACGTAAAACCTTATATTTAAGGCCTGCTGTTTCGAAGATGTGGCCGACGTGCCCAACTTCCAGAGGAGTATCTCCAACAAATTTCACAGACATCATCTGAACTGGAAATATTGCCGGTGTTGAAGTTTTTGGTGAAATAGTTAAGTCCAGAAGAATCAATTAAGTTCAGTATTTACCGAAAGCACACTATTTCTAAGGTTTCACAGTGAAACCCAGAGAAGAGGATTCAAAGGAACGAACGTCAGTGGAGCCAGCAGCCTAACGAAAAGCTCTCTCTTGGTATGCTAGACAAACTTCCCAGTTGCCCTGGCATCTCTACATAAGCTTCTCTAATGTTCCCGAAGGTTTCTGGGCAAATGCAAACAGCTATCAAAAAGTATTGACGTAACATATCCGCTGCTCGTGTCTTTATACGAGGATCTCCTTTATACGAAGAAACGTCTGCAAAGGTGGTTCAGAATTGTAAAGAAAATGAAAATCTACGAAGTATGCTGAAGCACCTCATAACTACGATACGTTCACTTCTCCGCGGACTGCAGACGCCGGTCGCTGAGACCACGCTACATGTTCTAGTTGCTTTGGGACCGCTCCTCGCGTCTCTACAATAAGCCATCATGGCATTATCTTTTTAAATCCAATAACGAATATCTGCGATATTGCAGTGGAATGCCAGAGGACTACGAGGCCGCCTCGCAGACTTTCGGCAATGGAAGGGTGTTCAAATACAAGTTTCCCGTGGCTGTAATATGTGAAGCAAACATGGCGTATTTAATACGCATATCTGGTGATGTGCCACTGTGGTCAATGAATGACGACAGTTTAAGCAAAATGCTCAGTTTTGTTCATCGAAATTTAACATGCCGTCGTAAAGACATTCGTTCACACGCTTCCAACGAGTTGGTTTGCATAAAACTGAAGTACAAGGGGCGCACATCCTCAGTAATTGGAGGATATATACCCCCAGCATCGAGCATACACAGTTCATATTTGCTGTCCATGCTGCAAACTTGTGCGAGTCCCCACATAGTCATCGGCGGCTTTAATGCCCACCGTCCCTTGTGGGGCTCTGATTCCACGAACGCCCGCGGTAGGGCCTTGGCTGATCTTGGGCTTATAGTCAAGGCTTGATGGTGATCAATGATGGCCAATGAAGTTAATCAACAAGTGTAAGACAGCTGGCATAAGGAAGTATAATATGGATAGAATTGAACATGCTCTCAGGAACGGAGGAAGCCTAAAAGCAGTGATGAAGAAACTAGGAATTTGGCAAGAATCAGATGTATGCGTTAAGAGACAAAGCCGGCAATATCATTTCTAATATGGAAGTGAAAGTTCAAGTAGCTGAGGAGTTCTATAGAGATTTATACAGTGCCAGTGGCACCCACGACGACAGTGGAAGAGAGATTAGCCTAGAGGAATTCGAAATCCCACAGGTAACGCCATGAGAAGTAAAGAAAGCCTTAAGAGCTATGCAAAGGGGGAAGGCAGCTCCGGAGGATCAGGTAACAGCAGATTTGTTGAAGGATAGTGGGCAGATAGTTCTAGAGAAACTGGCCACCCTGTATACGCAATGCCTCATGACTTTGAGTGTGCCGGAATCTTGGAAAAACGCTACTAGAATCCTAATCCATAAGAAAGGGGTCGCCAAAGACTTGAAAAATTATAGGCCGATCAGCTTACTGTCCGTTGCGTACAAAGCATTTACTAAGGTAATAGCAAATAGTATCAGCAACAACTTAGACTTCTGTTCACCAAAGGACCAGGCAGTATTCCGTAAAGGCTACTCAACAATAGACCATATTCGCACCATAAATCAAGCGATAGAGAAATGTGCAGAATATAACCAACCCTTATATATAGCTTTCATTGATTACAAGAAAGCGTTTGATTCAGTCGAAACCTCAGCAGTCATGGAGGCATTACGGAATCAGGGTGTAGATGAGGCATATGTAAAAATACTGGAAGATATCTATAGCGGCTCCACAGCCACCGTAGTCCTCCACAAAGAAAGCAACAAAATCCCTATAAAGAAAGGTGTCAGACAGGGAGATACGATCTCTCCAATGCTATTCACAGCATGTTTACAGGAGGTATTCAAAGGCCTGGAGTGGGAAGAATTGGGGATAGGAGTTAAAGGAGAACACCTTAGTAACTTGCGATTCGCTGATGATTTTGCCTCGCTTAGTAACTCAGGGAACCAATTGCAATGCATGCTCACTGATCTGGAGAGGCAAAGCAAAAGGGTGGGTCAAAAATTAATCTGCAGAAATCTGAAGTATTGTTTAACAGTCTCGGTAAAGAACAGCAGTTTACAATAGGTAGCAAGGCGCTGGAAGTGGTGAGGAAATACATGTACTTAAGGCAAGTAGTGACCGCGGATCGGGATCATGAGAGTGAAATCATCAGGAAAATAAAAATGGGCTGGGGTGCGTTTGGCAGACATTCTCAGCTCATGAACCGCAGGTTGCCATTATCCCTCAAGAGAAAAGTATATAACAGCTGTGTCGCGCGAGTGGCGTCAGGGCGTGTGTTGTGTGACCCGCACGCTCTCCGCGAACTAGGCCCCGCTGCTGGTAATTTGTATGTTTTTTAGTATGTCTCGGGCATAATTTTATTGTAATAAATTGAAAGTGTGTGTTGTACGAAGTCGCCTCCCGTCTCATGCCTCTGGTTCACGGTCGATCAGGCGTGGACCTTATCGCCGGTCAGCAGTCGAACCTTCACTAAACGCACGCGGGGTGGGTTTGTTGTCGCCCCATCCCCTCCTGTTCGGAGAGTGCAATTAACCCCACCAGCAATCTTTGACAAGCTGTGTCTTAGCAGTACTCACCTACGGGGCAGAAACGTGGAGGCTTACGAAAAGGGTTCTACTTAAATTGAGGACGACGCAACGAGCTATGGAAAGAAGAATGATGGGTGTAACGTTAAGGGATAAGACCAAAGCAGATTGGGTGAATGAACAAACGCGAGCAATTGACGTCCTCGTTGAAATCAAGATAAAGAAATGGGCATGGGCAGGACCTGTATTGAGGAGGCAAGATAACCGATGGTCAATAAGGGTTACGTACTGGATTCCAATGTAATGGAAGCGTAGGAGGGGGCGGCAGAAAGTTAGGTGGGCATATGAGATTAAGGAGTTTGCAGGGACGAGATGACCACAATTAGTACATGACCGGGGTAGTTGGAGAATTACGGGAGAGGCCTTTGCCCTGCAGTGGGCGTAACTAGGCAGATGATGATGATGAAGGCTTAAAAATAAATCGCCAATATATGTTTAATTTTAGGGAAAAGTTTTTTTACTTTTAGCCCGAAAGAATAAAAAAAATAAACCGATGTCTAAACTCATTTTACATTTTTTTCGCCAATGCTCGCGTCAGCGAACCGATGGGACTAACACTAGACGTGACGTGTATCTTGTTGCCAGTAACTTCATTTATGGGTAAACTGTTTAGTTTTCGCGAGGAATAATAAGATCAAAATAAAACGCCGTTTCAATTCATTTCACGTTCTTTTTTCGGTGCTAGCGTCAGCTAACAGAGGGGATGAACACTACGCATGACTTGTTTCCGGTTGTCAATTTTTGCCGAGTGTCCCTTCTTGATGAATTTATTTTTCTATGGTTAAACGGGTAAGGCAAGATGAATCCAGGAATCTTAGTATTTAACCAAGCGGAAACCAAGATGGAACTGTCAATGGAGCCAAGCCTAAAGAGAAGCGCCGTCTTGGTACGTCACACAAAATTAATTTCACATTGCTTTTGCTTTTCGGTGCTCGCGTAAGCTAACGGATGGAACGAACACTAGGCGGGACGTGTTGCCAATTTTTGGTGAGTGTGCCTTTTGCTTAATTGGTTTCTCTATGGTAAATCAGCTTTTGAGCTGAAAGTCCTGTTGGATGACTGCCAATGGAGCCAGCCCCCAAATGAAAAGCGCACTCTTGGTATATTAAACAAAATCCATAGTTGCCCTGCAATCTCTGCCTAAGTTTCTCGTCTCGTCTAAAACGCAACTGTGCTTATGGAAATGCTGATAAAACTGTATTTACGCAAAATATCCGCCGCAGATGTCTTCATATGGAGACATCCTTTTCACCTCGTGAAGAATGCAAGTCTTCTCGTTTTCGTATATGGAATACAGTTACTCTTTCACTACATAGCTTGACAGCGCACTAAGGCATAACATCATGATTTTACCGGTGTACACAGGGTATTACATCTTCGCGAAGTGGCAATTGCAATGGCGACGCCAAGTTCTTCCCTCCAATTTCTGTCAAGCTCACAATAAATTATGCGAGAACTAGCCTTTACTCGAGCCCGCCCATACGGAAAATGTGTAAGGCTCATCCCGTGTATTTTTGAGAAATTCAGGATGGCCACTTATAAAACAGTTAGCTAATTTTTACCGTGCGTTACATGATGCCTTTGCAGGCCTCTGAAATAGATCACGCCACCAAAAGTGAGAGCCTTAGCAGAACGTTTACGGTCCGCTCCGCTGAGACCGAGACCGGCGTACCATAACAATTGGCACATAGCCACTGAGCAGAACGCTACCGGGAACACAGACGCGCCTGCGCATAATGGTCGCTGCAGCAGCGGAACATAAAACGCTGTCAAGGTTCCGTGAGGAACTCGATTTTGCGAAGCGTCAGGGTGCGTCTAATCGCCGCCTTCGTCGTTTTACAGCGTAGCAGAGAGCACGTAACTGGCGTTTCTTTGAGACGCGCTTGTTAGATAAGCGAAGTCAATGCTTTCTATGCAGCCAAATGTGCGCGGAGCGGAGTGTAAGCAATGCTCTGCTAAAACTATAATGAAGGCAGGCTCCGTATCGCGTTCATTGCGCGTCTGGTCTGAATCGCATCTCGTCGTCGGCGCATGCGCGGTGGCGCAAAGTGGCCGCATGTCGGCGTCCTCGGAGTTGCAGATTTTGCTGAACGGGCGCTGGAGTTGGTTATATTAACTCTAAACATAGTATGCACGTGTCGTCACATCGGCTGCTGTCGTCGGCTTCCGCACTACCTTCCGCCATCTTGGGGCACCTTATCAACAGGCGCGCGCATAGGCTGGCATAGGCCTATAGGTTCCCCAACATGGCGCTGCCGTAAACCGGAAGACGCGGAGCATCGTTGAATGACGTACATGCATAGGTGTACGTTGGAGCCTGTTTTCTGTGTGATGCCAGCCGCGCCAGCTTAGTGCGCAAGTCGTTTCACTGCTGAGCTCAAAGTAGTCCATTCAATCGCGCCCACAGCGGGTGAATTTCGACGAGAGCGAAATGGAAAAACAAGACGTAAAAAGAAAGAAGAACAATGCGCGTGTACTTGGTACTTGGTGTATGTGTATTGGATAAGCAAAGCAGGCTTTCAGCGCATGAAACCCAACATTATATCTTCTAGCGTTATGAGCAAGCAAAGCTTCAAAAGCGTCCGTTTCAGCCACTATATATATTGCGTGGCCTAGCGCTCTTATCCTACCCTTTGCCTGCTCCCTCTCCCTTCACCTTACTAGGGTCGAGGAGGTTGTGGTATGAAGGCTTCGGGCCTGGGTGGACCTTATACCGGCTGTGGTCTCAAAGTGAAACTGATCGCATTTACTCCTGGATGCTACGTGCTCAGACTGTTCAGTCAAAGGGAAGCACAGGCAGATGCAGCGTAACACCTAATTTGCGGAAGTCCAGGCTTACAATCAGAACGCCCGCTTCTCCTGCGGCAAGCTTGCCTCCGTCCGATACATGACAACACATTCCACAAAACTCTGCTTTAATGAGTACACTACAAAGGCCTCACATAAAAAGGGTGTGCTCGAACACGTTTAGGGTGTTTATCAACTATGTTTCCGAGTGCCTTGTAAAATTTAGATGTCGTGCCGAGTTTGCATGTGGCGAAAATGGGGCTCATCAAATGTTGAATACATCGACAAAATTTTAAGTTTACAGCTGTCGTTACATGTGTAAAGAAAGCTAGTCCCACACTTTGTCGCTCATTTAATTTTACGCATCTTTTGTACTACCAGCACCTATATTCCGAAAAATACCGAAAAAAACGAAAACAATTCAATATATTCTTGAAAAGAAGAACCTTACCATTTGTAATGCGTAGATGAAATCAAAAGCGTGAGATTTAACCACGGCGTTCGCAGTAAATTACGTATTCCAGTAGCGCGGGACCGCTTTAAATGTGTTTCATCAACGGGGGGCTGCTGAATTTAGTACGCTTTCCTGGGAACCTAATTACTACCCCCTATGTTACCTTCAAGGCCGGGCCCCTCACCAAGTCTGGCCAGTTTGAGCTGATAAGCGCAGTCGATACCACTCGAGCTAACGATCGCGTCTGCTAAGTATTGCATCATTACATGCCACACAAAGTGTTTAAATGTCAAAGCAAACGCCATTTGCCGTTCTCCTGGCGGGCACCAGCGTCCCAGCGAGAGGGTCGGCGTATAGCGCGCAAGTGCGCCTACGTACGTGGCAGCACTGTGACGTCGCTCATAGTGAGACGGATTAGAAAATTTAGCCAAGCCGACAGCATTTATTCGTTTACTATGTTCTTTAAATACATGACATAAAGTTAAGGTAAATAATGAAACGGACCCGCCGTGGTTGCTCAGTGGCTATGCATGGTGTTGGGCCCCTGAGCACGAGGTCGCCGCATCGGACCCTGGCCGCTGCGGCCGCATCTCGAAGGGGTCGAAATGCGAAAACACCGGTGTACCTAGGTTTAGATGCACGTTAAAGAAACCCAGGTGGTCGAGATTTCTGGAGTCCTCCCCATGGCGTTAAACTGGTTAAACCATAATTAATTTTTGTTTTACTAATGAAGCATGCAAGCCGAATGTCCGCATTCTTTTTATTTTACTTCGTGCCGTGTGGCAAGAGATGTACTTTGATTTCGTCTCCCTGTTACCACATCACGGAGTCGCGCGTGCAGAGAACGAAACTGTCTCATTTTCTCGCGTGTTACAGCGCCGCGGTCATGCTCTTCCATCCTGTCTCATCTGCCTCGTTGCTCGCGATTATGGCACTGATCAGATGTTCTCGTGCAGAGCGAGCAAAATCACACGCTGTGCGAAACGAGAGAAACAAAAGCGACCATTCAGCCAAAATGTGACAGAAAAAATAGAAGGCGGGACCGGGACGTACCCGTCAGGCCATCCTCCGGCCGTGGCATGGGACAACGCAGGGACGGAATTTCGCTTTCAGAGGCTAGGAAGGCAAGTGGAGAGAGCGTTTATTTGGGCGGTGAAGCTCGTCTCCTGCAATCACGGGTTAGCGCAATTTCAAATATTTCCTTCTGTGCTATTAATGATCCAATTTGAAGAATTGTTGCCGCAGAACGTCCCTAAGAGGGCACGTAACCACTTCCAAAGTATAGCCAAAATTTGCCTCGTGGCCCGGTGAGGGCTCCCTTAAGAAGGCCGCATATAATAGCCCTTGTGTAATGCGTGCTTATGTACCAGTGTTTGTAATAAAGAAGGTCCGAGTTTCGTCCAAAGGGCGAAGCACTCCATTGTGATAGTGAAATTTTAGGCACCGACGCATAGTGATGTTCGTAGTTTTTATCGGCTACATTGCTCACAGTCAACATTCTCTTACTAAATAAATTAGCGTGCACGATGTCACGCCCGCTTAGTCAAACATGAGCAACCTAAAATACTTGAGGCCCTTCGCCAAATTTCGGGTACGGACCAGCAGGTCTAGGGAGCCACAAAGGGAGCGCCTTACAGTAACTGTATTTCAAGACGGTTCATCACAAGTAATGAGAAAAAATGAAATGTTGTGTTCCTGTGTTGTCAGAAGGCCAGTTGCACAAGAAAAGTTGACGACATCTCTCTTAGCGACATCTCTCTTAGCGTAGCAAGCCCCCGTGACACCTTTCCCTTCCTCTAATGTAACGATGTCCATTGTGTGCCCCAATGTTATGCGCACCTTTTTTTCCGCGACATTCCCGGTTTGCCTGCTGAAATAGGCTGTAGTTGAAGACCCCGTCATGTTCATGTCATTACCCTCGACTCCCTTTTGTCCCCTTCTATTCATTCTTTTGCTGCAGGATGCATGTAATGTTGTGGTTCTTCCCGTTCTGCGTCGAAGGGTTTACATAAGTCATGTGCAGAAACCACTGCCGCTGCAGGCAGTGCGTCTTACGCACCAGCATTTTTGCTAGTCAGTTTGACTCTTTAACAGAGAGCGGGGTTCCTCGAGAAGAAGGACGCCCGGGCTGTTTTCAAATTCCAGTCCTACTGGCTCCGTACATCCGCTTAATATTTTGCAAACACAATTAGCACTGCGTAATCCAGGCGCCCCTCTTATCTGTATGCCCGAGCCTTGTGAGGCACCCTTTATGACAATACTCCATATGTTTAGGAATACCATTCCACGGAAAATTTCAAAAAAGTCGCGAAAGTGGTTGATAAACTGCTGTCGCCTTTTGCTTTCCTATACCAGTTGAGGTATAAAATACCGCATAAAGAAGTCGCAGTTTTCCCAAAAGCCAAAGCGTTGATTGCGATAGAAAATTAGTAGATCAGCTATACGAAGTAAGAATAATAGTTTTCTCGTCCACGCATACTGGAAACATTGCTTGCTAGCAAGTGCGGTGTCAGGTCAGCGCGCGCAAGCAAACGTCCCACCTGTTTAGGGCGGACACTCGCTGTCAGAACGCTGCCAAGGTCGATCCAAATGGGTCGCGAAGCTTCGGGCGAAAAGAGGTTCAGTACAAATCGTCACCGACATCAGAAAGGGGGGTTATGGGAGCAGCGATTGAAGCACGACTAATGTTTGGAGGGAACGAACATTGGGGATGAAAAAAAGGGTTCTTTTTAATACGAGCGATACACAGATACATTCAACAAAAATAAAATTCCTGGTCAATTTTATATGTTCGTAAAAAATTAAGAAATTGTAAGTTTATTTAGTTATATTACTATTAGTAAACACATTTCATTTCAGTGCCCATCGTTACAGTGGGCGTTGACGCCACTATCACTTGCAATGCAACGCGCAGAAAAGCACGCTCGTAAAGTTCACCTATTGAATTACGCCCCCCCTCACACGTTGTGCTTTTATGCTTGTCGAAGTTTGTCTGAATTCGGTGACCCGGGTAGCTTCATCGCTTCTTAACCTGTTCGGTCAAAAGTAGCGAGTTACGATCACCAGATAATCCGTGTGGTTGCTTTCGTGCGACTGCGCTGGCCGACGGGCTTGGCATCCGACGAAAGGACCAGCACTCTACACCTAAAGCTTTCGTCGGCCTCCAAAGAAAGTATGCTCCGTGAAGGGGTGCGATTTCGGCAACCGTACGGCTGGCCTTTTCCTGCATATCTTCCCGCGCTGAAAGCTGGGAATGCCCATCAAGTCGAGTGGAGGGGCATTTGAATGTATAGCTTCAAAGGCAGACCAGCAAAACAAATTTCACGCCTTCGAAAACAAAATGAGGTCACTTCTGCTTTTAACGGATATGGCGTCGTATTATGTTTCTTCCGCCGGAAGTGTTCCCTCCACATAGAGATAACACTAAGCTCCATGAACCGCAGATGAACTGTCATGTTTTGAGCGCATGGGCTCCTATGGAAGCTTCGCTACCAGGTAAGGAACGTAGACCACGTATGGTTCTCCAGATGTGGGAAAGTGGCTTTCGGGGGTCTAGTGACTGGCAAAATCTTGCCCAACGTCGAGATGCCAATCTATCCATGCGACGTTCAAGTTTCTTTTGTAGTCGTCTAGCTGTCCTAAGGTCTTCGATGGACTTTGTACGCCGGTAACGCCGCTCCGCACGACGACGGAGCGCACGAAGACGCTCCAACTCTATATCGAATTCCGTGTGTTTCGACGAAACCGTGACCGTGCGCGTGGCGTGTAGCATTGCAGACTTGATTGCTTCCTCTAATCCAGAGGACAAGCCCTCTCGACAAGCATCCTCCATGGTGGAAGTAAAAGTGGTCCAATCAATTAATCGAATGGTGTTCCGTGGGGTGGGACTGGACATTCCTTTGATGACAAGGTATGTGGGAATATGATCACTCCCGTGTGTCTCGATATCCGAAAACCATTTAACATATCTTGTGAAAGTCCTGGAGACAAAAGCTAGGTCAAGACAGCTGCCATAATTCACGCCTCGTATAAACGTTGGGCTGCCGTCATTCAGGAGTGAAAGGCCATGGTTACAGGCGAAGTTTGCAAGTCTTTGCCCCCTTGCATTTGTTTTTGCGCTTCCCCATGCTATATGGTGCGCATTAAAATCTCCGATGATGACATATGGGGCAGGGCACACAGACAAGATGTTCGTTGATCGTTTGGGATCAAAGATACTTGAAGGCGATATATAAACGCCTACAAGTGTAAACATGAGTATGCCCTTTTTAATGATGAGGCAAACGTATTGATTTTCATCATGAGGCGGAATCGGCTGGCGAACATAGGTCAGTTCTCGACGAATAAAAACGATGACTTTGCTGCATGCATTAGTTGTTGCGGATATAACAGCTTCGTATCCCGATAATCTGACTGGTTTTGACACATTAGGCTCACATATGACAATGATTGGGAACAAATTAGTATATATATACTGACGAAAGTCCGAAAGGCGTGATTTTAGTCCTCTTGCGTTCCACTGTATGATTGACGCTGCCTTGACTTCCTCTCGAAACGATGGGCGATGGCTGGCCATGTCTCTATTCGAGGGACTCAAGTACTGGGCTCAAGGCGTCCAGTACTTTCAGTGCATTTTGAGCAGACGTAGTTTGAAGGTTCGACAGAATCACTCGAATGGCATCTATGAGGGGACGCAGCATTGAAAGGACTTGGTCTGCTTTGGGCGTGGCATCAGCGGCAGGAGTAGGCTCCCGAGCGGGCTTGACAATCTGTAGTTCTGTGGGAGATTGCTGGCTCGGAAGCGCAGGCCATTCTTCTTGAGACAAATTCCTTTCAGGCGACTTCCATGTGCTGTTCAGCCCCTTTTTGTCCTGATTGGAGAATGTGGGTGCTACACTGGAAGTGGCCCTCTCCTTTCGCGGCTCTGCCTTTCTTGAGGAGGTTCGGTGACGCCGACGCCGACGCCGGATCGTTGCAGCAGCCTCCCTGTGTGTCGAATTGTCCCGAACCATTTGCTTGAGAACAGCGACCTCTTTCTTGATGCGAGGGCAGTCCCTAGACGAGGCAGCATGGGAACCATTACAATTGCCGCACTTTAGGACAGTAGCCCGGCACGTCTCCTCCGCGTGAGGTTCAGCACAACGGGGACACAGTATCGAGTTTGGGCAGACACCCTTGACATGTCCTAGCCTAAAGCACTGATGGCATTGAAGAGGCCTTTGTACGAAGGGTCGAACAGGGTGTCGGAAGTGACCGACTTTGACGTGTGTTGGTAAGCAATCTCCTTTGAAGATCAGTTTCACGCAGCGCGATGTTCCAAGGCGGCTCACACGCGTGATGACAACACCCTCACTTGCTGGTTTGACGAGGATAGGCAAGTCCGCGTTGGGAATGGCGACATCGATGTCATAAATGACACCTGCTGTGGATGCGTCATCCATCGGGATATATGAACGCACTTTGATGCGCCCTAGCACCGAGATTTGCTTCAGTTTTTCGAGCGCACTCCCGTTGGTAACATCGATTGCGAGGACATTTTTGAACAACGCTTCCCATTCAAGGCGCTGGCGCTCTACCAGGGGCGGCTAGAGGCTGATGTTGCAGAAGACTTTTGTGCAAGGATCGCTGGCCAAGCAACCGGTCCAGGCTTTCCAGCCCCCAGTCGCATCCCTGTTTCACGTGACGGCCGCATGGATCTTCCATTCATAATGGAGGAACTAGAAGCGGCTCTTGCTCTATGCAGGCGTTCTTCATCCGCGGGACCAGATGGAATATCCTACCGCGCCTTGAACAACCTGAGTGATGGCGCACGAAGAGAACGGTTACATCTCTACAACTTATCTTGGCAGGATGGCATGGTTCCCGAAGAATGGAAGATAAGCCGCTTGGTCCCTCTCCTGAAGCAAGGCAAGTCCCCACTTGAAACCACCTCATACCGCCCTATAGCGCTGGCCAGCTGTGTGGGGAAGATAATGGAAAAGATGATCCTTGCCCGCTTGGAGTGGTACCTGGAGCACTACAACATGCTACCGAATTGCATGGCTGGTTTTCGCCGAGATCGCTCTTCCATAGACAGTGTTGTTGATCTCGCTACGTACGTCCAGCTTCAAAAGTCACGCAAAAGATTATCTGCAGCTCTTTTCTTGGATGTCAAGGGGGCATACGATAACGTATCTCACGAGGCTATCCTCGATGCTCTTGAGATGGTTGGCCTAGGTGGTCGAGTTTTCCAATGGATCTCTCATTACCTTTTTATGAGATCGTTCTTTGTCTGTACCGGTGATGGTAAAACTGCACTACACTACACGTACCGAGGTGTACCTCAAGGCGGTGTACTAAGCCCTACCCTATTCAACCTCACACTCATTGGTCTCGTTGATCATCTGCCAGCAGCGATCAAGATATCAATGTACGCCGACGACATATGTATATGGACCTCAGGTGTGACACGTCCTCAGATACGTGCAAGACTTCAAAAAGCTGCTACTCTAACAGCTCTATACCTCCGCAACCAAGGTCTTGAAATCTCGTCAGACAAATGTGCACTGATGGCGTTCACTCGCAAACCAATGACACCCTACGCCATATCAATAAATGGCCAGATAATTTCTTATGAGAAGACTCACAAATTTCTTGGCATAATCATTGATAGAGATCTCTCATGGAGCCCGCACGTTACCTACTTGAAAAAGCGTCTGACAGCAATCTCCCAACTTTTCAAGTTTCTGGGAGGAAAGACTTGGGGAATGTCAGTGCATGCAATGTTGGAATTGTACAGGGCTCTTTTTCTGGGCTTCTTGAGATACAGTTTGCCCGTACTGACCAACACCTGCCAGACAAATCTTCGTGCTCTACAGGCTATTTAAGCTCGGGCTCTCAGGGTGTGTCTTGGTTTGCCAAAATGCACATCGACAGCAGCGACTATTGCGATTGCTCAGGACCAACCTATACAAACACACATTTCGGTAGAAGTGTTGAGAGTGCACATTAGGCACGTTGCCCGTGCCTGTTCCCATCATCTGGCAACACTACCATCAGAAAGGCCGCAGGCAGACTTTTGTACTACGATTTCGGAGTATTACACCTGCCTCCCATCAGGCTACACCCCCGCAACTAAGCCATCGATTCCTCCATGGTGTTTGGCTCGACCCGCAGTGCACCTCACCGTACCAGGAATCAGGAAAAAATCTGAGCTGTCATCACCAGCTCTTAAACAACTAACTCTGCTTCTTTTGCACGAGAGGTACGCCGAACACGTACATATTTATACTGATGGATCGGCAACTCTCCAGTGTTCCTCTGGAGCCGTGGTCTTCCCAGCGAAAGCCACCACCATCAGTTTCAAGACATGTCACCCAACGACACCGATGGCCGCGGAACTTGCAGCCCTTCGCGCTGCACTTCGTCTCGTCAACCAAGAACAACTTCGAAGGTGGTCAATATTCAGTGACTCCAAGGCTGCACTGCAATCTTTGCTATCGGCCCTGCGGCGCGGACCACACGAACAACTGGTATTTGAGATTAGAGAACTCGTTCATACCTTAACTGAGAAAGGACACCACGTGACATTTCAGTGGCTTCCAAGTCACTGCGGAGTCATAGGGAACGAACACGCTGATAACGCTGCTCGGTCGGCTCTTCAAGGGGACGAAGAGGAGCCGATACCGTTATCAAGGACCGATGCCGCTCGAAAACTTCGAATGATCAGCCGTCACATCACGTTATCCTTGTGGAACGCTGGAAGTTTTCACAACTACCGACTCCACCAGCTTGACTCCTCCCTACGCCTTTGTATTCCAGCTGGGCTCTGTCGTCGCGAAGCTACCCTGCTTTGCCGCCTATGGCTAGGGGTGGCTTTCACCAAGTCTTTCGCTTACCGAATTGGATGGGCCGACGACGCCTCGTGTGAGGACTGTGGTAACGAAGAGACTTTTCAACACCTTCTTTGTGACTGTCCTCGATATAATTTACAGAGACAATCACTTGCAACCGCGATAGCGCGTTTTGACCACAGACCTCTCACAGAGGAACTCATTTTCAGATACCGCCATCATAAGCCATCGCAGCAGAGGGCGACGAGGGCACTGTTGCGGTTCTTGAGGGCGACAGAACTGGACAGGCGACTGTAGCCTGAACAAATGTTAATGTTGCTACAAGTGTCAGTGTGCTGTGCGATGACAGTGTTCGGTGACAGTGACCGATTTTGGTTGTGTCTCTATGCTCCTTCTTTTCCTTATCTCTACTTTGTTTCCACTTTACCTCCCCCTCCCCTCTCTCCCCAGCGTAGGGTAGCCAACCGGATTTTTTTTCTCTGGTTATAACCTCCCTGCCTTTCCCCTTTCCTCTCTCTCTCTCTCTCTCTCTCGCTACCAGGTAACTATTTACCTTGACGCTGCTGTCAGCAAGGGCGGGAGCTGCGGCGAGCGAAGTGCCCTTTCCGCGGTCTGTCGCTTCAACGCAAGGGCGGCGAGAACACAGTGTGCTCAAAGGTATGAGCTGTACACTGATTCCTTGCAAGATACGGCGCGCGCCCATTCGCGCGGCTATGCAAAGTGCGAACTTGTTGGCGGAGGCGCAGCCGCCCTCCCCATTCCCTTTCCCTTTCCATATATGGCGCGCGAAATTGAGGAGCGCTCGCTAGTTCCTCAGGTGCTCGGTCAAGAAATGCGCAGGTGCTGCCGGAGCACAATGGTGACCCCCGCCTCTCCATCTCATCTATCTTCCCACGGCCTTTCTAGCGAAGAAAGACTGCGCGTTCGCTCTCCGCTTCCTTCCATCGAGCGCGACAGATCGAGCCGTGATCACCGTCTTTCCTCGCCTGCTTTCACTCGCACATACAGAATACCACGCCCGGCGACAGTGTTATCGTGTTTCGACTTTAAAGCGACTCTATAATGTGGAGTGTTCAAATACCAATGCAGAAAGCTCGAGAGGCTTGTTTCTTACCAATAAAACACCTAATTTACGAGAAAATTGCATCTGAAGCGTCCCAATACCTTTTTCGAAATTCAAATCTCCCGCTAACAAAACGAGGTGAGTGGTGACATTGCATACTCCATCACCCCCGTTCGCTGAAACGGGGGTGAAAAAATGAGTGAAAAAATGAGTGAAACGGCGCCCTACAGACGGCGGTATACCGAGCCAAGTCGATTCACCGCTGAAGCTGCTTTTTGGTCTAGTGGCGCAGAGCATTCGGGCATCCCGCGACATCACATGGAAGTGGAATTCTCTGCTACTAGAAGTTCGTGCGAGTTTCGCGATCGAGCAAAAGCAGCGCAGCACCACGCCATACCGAAACTACTGAAACGCTAAAGCCTGGGCGGTGCGCAGTTGAGCAAAAACGAAACTTTTCGACAACCCGTGTCGTTGTCCAGGATATTTCAATGCTTACATTTTTTTTTTCGGAAAGTGAAATAGAACTGGACAAGCAGCGTTTTATTTCGTCTTATAATACAATACAGGAATGTTTTTTTTGTTTTTTTGCAACGAGTGCTTGAATACGAGGGACAGAATTTAACTGAGCAGTGATTTCGTCTTGTCCAAGTAGTTGAAACTCCCGGGGGAGCCTCTAATCGTGCCAGGCATTTACCACAATTTCTCGATCATTAGGGCTCTGTTCGCGATAATATTGAAGGCTTAGATATTATCGAGCCCTAATCTATCTCAGTAACTTGATTTAGTATTTATCTTTCGTGCGCCTTTAAGCCGAGATAACCTTGAGTACATAACCTTAAGGACGCGCACAAGTTCGCGTCCGTGCGCTTGCCCATGCGCATGGAGTGCGGCCCGGCTCGTACGCGTAGATACGGGTCACAATCTGTTTCAACGGTTTCTGGTATAGCGATTCAAAAACGGCCACTCGCAGCTACACAAGAGGACTGATAGCACCCCAAGCGCAGAAGATACTATTTGGCACTCCTCCCTCAAGGCAATGCCACTTCCACATCATCTGGGCCCCCGGTCACTCGGGTCTGGCTGGAAACGAAGCCGCCCACGATGCCGCCCGAGCTCTCGCCCACCGGGCGCATCATCCTTCTCCTGAGTCTTCCGATCCTGACCAGCCTTCTGTTCTGCATCGCAGTCACGCGCGGTACCAAGTGGTCACGTTCAGAGAAATCCTCCTCCACTACCGCAGAGAGTGGTTAGCTACCCTCCAGCTCACAAAACACTGAATAAATCTCAATCCACCACTAGGCAACTACTTCAGACTCCAACTTTCCCGAAACCCGTGCTGTACAAACACGTTTACCCCGATGCATACTCCCCACTCTGCAAAGCGTGCGAGGCCCGCGCACACCTCGATCACATTATCTGGCAATGACTAAAGCTTCGCCCACCAACACCTACCGCACTACCGCTACACGCATCATAGCTACGGAAGAGCCGTGGGAGACTTTGCTGCTCATCTTGGACCCAGAGGAGCCGCTCAGGGCTGTCCGGATGGCCGAAGACGCCTCCAGAAAGTAAGGACTGGGAGTTGTGTCAGGAAGGAGGGGACTGGGGGTTAGTCTCCCGACCCCCGCCACCCTTGGACCCCGTCAAGGACATAATAAAGTTTTATCTCTCTCTTGGGTTGCCTCGCATCGGCGCGCCTGGCTATGCAGCATCGGCGCGGTACATTCAACTCTAAGTGAAGATTTATGTTATGCGAGGAAGTACTTGATCTTTCTTTTTCGTTCCGATCTAACCGCTTTAAGTATGGTACAATTTGTTGACAGGTATCGAATGATCTTGAAGCACTGTCGATACCTAAGTACGAAGTCGCATTTTACAAGGCGTCTGTGAGGGCGCCCAGTGAACGCATGTTGTCGCACGCATGGGGGCGCGCGTCTGTGGATGCAAGCCACCATTCCTCGTGAGGCGTCGCACGCGCAAGGCGCGTAGACGCGAGCTAGCGCGCGTTCGCAAGCATACGTGTGGTATGGGCTTTATACGGAACCTGAAGGCGACGCCGAGGGCGAAACTGCGCTAGGAGTGTTCATATAAATGCAATCACAATAAATTGCGTCACTGTGATAAATGCCTCCATTTACAGTTGCTTGCACGCTTTCGCTTTGAACGCGCGCTATGTACAACTCGAAGCGTGCCGTGAAAATATCAAGGTGAAACTACACGTACGCCTGCCGGCGCGTGAAAGCTCGTGCCCCCGCGCCTTGCGAGTAATGGCGGTTCGAACCTACAAGACGCGCGCCGGCGCGGGTCCATTTGGCTTGCATTTTCGCCTTGGTAGACATCGTTTCGTATTTTGTGAGGCAGCCAGAGCACCAATATTTGTCTGGAGGAGGCGTAGAGCTTTAGAGTGGCGCTTGTCGCCAATTACATTAAACACGAGTACTTTGCTGGGCATTTTGGTATGCGTTCCTTCAAGACATTAGTGCAACGTAGGGGAACAAAAACGCAAGGAAGATTTAGTGCAGGTGATATTAAAACTAACTCAGATCTAATAAAAGAATCACCAGCCGTGGAACCTTCCACTTCCAGATCCATTGATTGAACATGATTCAAAACGTACGCGACGACAAGCTCTGCCAGCGCCGGCACTGAAATATCAGCATCGGAATTTGCTCGGGGTCCGTTCGCAGCAGCTTGCTTTGACCTCTCCAGGGGCTTGCCGGTCATAATCCCGTTGCGTGACCCTAGTCCCAAAAAACCTTCTCTCTTATTTTCTCGGGCACCACAATATAGATATGAACAGAAGCACCTTATCACTGCATCTGTGGTAAACATTCATTAGTCCACAATATGGGTGAATCGCGCTTGAGGAACTTTCCTTAAATGTGTACTTTGCCCACAAGTATTGTTCGCTGCTGCTCTTGTGGATGCTAAGAACAATGATGCTTTGCCCCCCCCCCCCCCAGAGTAAGTCGTGTGCAAACAAATAATTGTTCTTGTTGATCTTCTCTAAAGCAGAAATACGGACACTATTTGATGCGGCCTCCGCTTATTCGCTATCGTATAGGTGAGCTTCCGATAACCAAGCCACTCAACTCTTCCTCGTAAATCCTTCCTCGTAAGTCCTTCCTGCTTCCTCGTAAGCATAGCAACTTTCAAGCACGCAATAACAGAGACCTGTATCTCCTCAATGCATATACTGTGAGAACTTTTGTCTCAGTATATATATAGTAAGCATTTTTACACAACTACGGATACGCAGCAGCCGGCGTGTCCTTTATCTCATATACCTCGTTGTAGCCATTCTTTATATCAGCATTCGACGTCTACGGATGAAGTTCACCAGGTTATCACATCATTGAAGACAACAAGCGCTGGTTTAGACCACATTGAACCTTTTCAAGTAAAACTAATTTCGCATCAAATACGCTCAGTTTTGGCACTAATCATTAACAAACTGTTCTCTGCAGGGGTGTTTAGCGGCCATTTCTCATCATCCAAGCTAATTACCGTAGGAGCCCCAAAGGGATCAATTTTAGGCCAACTTTTATTTTTGGACGTTGAATAATGACCTACCCAATATTCATGCTAAGGCCAAGTGCTTATTTTACGTTGATGACACGCCCACGTTTACATTGAGTACCTCAATTGCCACACTCCAGTCTAACTTTAACACCGAGTTAAACATTATTACTTTAGGGTGCTGAAATAATCATCTGCAAATTAATCCCAATAAAATCACATTTATGGTGTTCCATTCCCAATGACATTCAATCGACGTTCCACATTCTGTTTACATTGGTAATTACGTCATACAAGTTTCGATGAAGCGGAGTTCCTCGGTGTCATCTTAGATACTGAACTAAAATTTCATGGACACGCCCGATCACTTGTGAAAAAGGTTGCATTTGGCATCCACATTATCACAATGACAAGAACTTTTTTTCCAACTCATGTGGTACGATCTTTTGTATTTTGCTTATATTCATAGCCATCTTTTGTATCGTGCATTGTCATGGGACAATATGTATTCTACGCATATTGAACGTCTGCAGCGACTTCAGAACGAAGCTATGAGACTAAGGAATTTCAGCCCATTTGATTTGTCCTGCCGGGCATTGTTTCCAAACTCCACGTTCTCTCGCTGCGACGTTTATTCCGTCAGATACTATCCATCATTGCATATAGGCTCATCACACAAGACATCTTGATTGAAGGTATTGATCCTGAACACATTACTAACAACAGCATCCGGTTTTGCCAGCGCAAGAATCTTCTTTTACCCGCCGTAAGGACGAAAAACGGCAAGTTCAAAGCCCCCTTCTCTGGAATAGCATATGGAATTCATTACCTTTGGAAATAAAAACATCACACAACGTTTATACATAATCCGCGCACACCAAGGAATATTTCATTCAGGAATTAACCGACTCATCTTAATTTCTTAATTAACTATCCATAGGTATGTCATTTTGCTGTATAACTTTTCTTTTTGTATAAGTAAATGATATTATTGATAATAAAACAATTTTGGTCTGTCATGTCGGGATGATTATTTTTGTCAATATTCCTTGTTATTCTGCTTCTTCACACGCTTTGAACTATTTTTCATTATTTTATTAGCATTACTATTAACTTATGTACCAATTTCCTGGTATACATAATCAGTTTTCCTAATCATTACTCTTCACGCGACCATACTTTGTTGCTGTTCTTTATATTAACCCTATTTATGTTCTCATAGGAGGTCACCCTGATAGTTTTTCCAAAACTCTGGGACCTTCTGCTGTAATATTATCACAAAGCAACTCGAACATGACTGTTGCAATAAGCTTTCCTTGACTTTGCTCCTTATAAAATGCTTTGTGCGACCTAGTGCACGGCATTCATTTATACATTCACTGACGATTACAGAGTACTGTTTTGAAACGAAGCTGTAAAACTGCGTAATCCTGTATAATCAGCGTGCGCATATCATAATAGTTGGGTCGTTTTCGCAGTTTTCATATCGTCGCGTCACAGACAAAAAAAAAATTATGGGGTTTTGCGTGCCAAAACCACTTTCTGATTATGAGGCACGCCGTAGTGGAGGGCGCCGGAAATTTCGACCACCTGGGGTTCTTTAACGTGCACCTAAATATAAGCACACGGGTGTTTTCTCGCGTCACAGACAGGCGCATAGGTTGCGACTCCAAAATTTTTTGACCAGTCGTGGAGGGCTCATAGCAGAATTGTTATAGAAGACTTTGGATTAGCTTTACGTTATAGCACCCAAGGCTAACGGAGGCAGTGGCACAACGGAAGAGGCATTAAAAAAACTCAGTTCCCTTCCTATTTGTGAAGAAGGACGACCAGCTAAGCTGTGTATGTGGGTCCCTTATTGGCGAACTGCACCTGCGCCGTGGGTCGGTGCAGCATTGCACTATCTCCGGGATCGGCCCACGTATGGGGAGTTTTTTGCTTACCACGCCAACGACACAAAAATTAGCTTGGACGGTAGAGGTACACAGCGTCGCAATAAATAGAGCTACAAAAGCGAGAAATGCGGCTTCATCAAATCGTTTCCCCCTTACGCCTTCAGCAAAATCGGGCTGATTTTACAAACGTCAATGGTCCTAACTATTCTTCATTATCCGTCAAAACAACAAGGACACAAAAATGAAGCATTGTAAATGGGTATATGTAAACATACTCGCTATCGCGATTATCGGTTTTTGGTGCAGAACAAAACTGATGGCCTCGCTACAACCGAGATATCAAGGAGGAAATGAGAGTATGTATAAAAATGAGAGTATGCATGTATTTCATAAGAAACAGTTTATTGACATATTTCTACTATTGACCCAACACCAACACACAAGCAATGCCCTGTCATGTGTTCCCTCCTAGGGAACGCTCGTCGCGTTTGACCATACGTCGACCATACTTTTGTCCTATACTAAGAACTCTAGCTCGGAGACATGCCCTACATTGGTAGGGGCCGAAAGAACAGTCGAAAATATTTATCTGTAAGATCCCGTCAACGAGCCTGAAAATTCAAGTGCAGTCACAGCGGCTGGCTTGCGCTCAGCTTAAATTGCAGCTTCGATTACCGAGAGGGAAAAGAATCCTCACGTTGCCATTCACAAAAAGCAGTAAGAATTAACGCAGAAGTGGATTGTTTATGATCACCAGGGACTAAACAACCTGCCGATAAAAGCGAAGTTTTCACGAGCCACAGGCAAAATTTGGAGCAGCAACTCGCCACTCTGGAATTCTCATAAGTTGTGTAGCATTCTTCGGAACAGTTACCTATGAGCCTTATACCAGGGTGAAAGGTATTGAAGCACCCTCCACAGTGGCGTACCTAGGTCGTCTCGCACCCGGCACCCATAGATGTTCTGTCCTCCCCCCGTCCCCAATTCTACCAAGGAAGAGCAGGATATGGAAGATCACAGGGAAGGGGGTGGGGGTGATGTTTAGGCACCAGCACAGCCGCCTTGGAAACTGCACATCACCGCCTCCACTTCGATTTCATTCCCTGGGATCGCGAATGTAGCAGGTATACACGCTGTGTTATTTGCTGGGTGCAACACTGTGTTGGTGCAACAAGATATCAGTGCAACACTGGGTGTTGCACTGATATCTTGTGATAAGCGCCTATGCACATCTACTGTCAGAATGAAAGTGAGTGTGGAGAATATGGATCACACGTAGCAAAAATATTTTAAGAAAGTTTGCTTACCAATTTTAGAGGGAATACCGGATTTGCAAAATTGAAGCACGACAGTCGTATGCTGCCCAAAAGCAACTCCTCAAAAATCGTCGTAGGTACTACGGCGTGCAGTATTTTTTTTTCGCTGTGTGTAGCCCTAAACCCAAACAAAAATAAATAGAATGTCAGTGACGCTGATCTCCGCACCCTATAAGAAAACGGCACCTGCTTCGCGTTTACGCGGGCGTCAATGCTACGACAATTACGAGGTCTCTCATTCTAATCCGTAAAAGCTTTCTTTATATGCTGCTTTGGGAAAACGCCATTATCCTGACTGCGGCACCACCACAATGTTCGGTAGCTCGGAACAAACCGACGCTGAATCGACGTAGATTCCACGTGCGACGGTTTCGCGTTTTCCGAGACATGGAAGGGATAAGGCGGGAAATAACTGAACGTTCACGTTCAGTTGTGTGTTTTACGTTATTTTACTGTTCTTAATAAAGTGTTTTTACTTTCTCGTCTACAGATGGAAACACGGGACTCTATTCCTAAGCGCTCTCACTTGAGCGCGCTTTGCCTGTGTAGGTTTCCCTTCATTGCCGCAGAAAGTTGTCCGCGAGTACAGTTTCCTCCCAGGTATGGACGCCGATGCAGATACTGAAGTCGTTGGTAGCCGAACCAGGCAGATGTTCCACGCTGATGCATGGAAGTGGCTACCACTTGTTGCCCCTTTGATATAAGAGGAAAACTGTGAATCTTTAATATAAATGATGAGCCTGTTTAACAGTATGCAAAAGTACACCTATGTACGCCGCCAGATTTATTAAGAGCAGCGACGGCAAGTACGGCTAGCAGCCTACGAGAATAGCAACGTACTGATGTTTATAGCGCGCAGTCTCGTCGCTACTGACTTTTTTGGTTGTCCGCTTTGCGAAATGAAGAATGATTGACTTCCAGCCCTCGTGGTAAAAAACTCAACATACAATAGCAGTCTTCGTTGATCAATTGACTTGTGCCTAAGCTCGGTCTGCCAGTAGCAGGAGCACAAACTCGGGGAATGTGCTCGGCCTAATCTCACCGGCTCAACGGGATCGACATCAACTCAAGCTATGCTCGCAGCTCGTGAAGACTGAAGCGCGTGAGGCCAACAATGCAGCCGCCGCTTTCCAACCAAGAGTCACCCGTTTGCAGGGAACTTAAGTTCTCGCGACAGCAACATCTCGTGTCAAACCCCACATCACTATTGTCGACTTTGACGTCTGCCACTAATTCCCAGTATGCTCTGCGTATACAGCTATTTAAGTCATAACACAGTGTGACCAATAGCTGAAGAGAAGAAAAAGTACCTGTTTTCAGGTGACTGAAAAAATATTTTCTTAGAAATGGGCTTTACTCTCAACTGTGCTCATGGTCGCCGCATTTCGAGGGGAGAGAAATGCGAAAAACCCGTGTACTGAGATTCAGGTGCACGGTAAAGAACCCCAGGCGGTAGGAGTTTCCAGTGTGCCACACTATGGTGTGAATCAAAATCAAATCGTAGTTTTTTCTAGTAGAACCTCATATTTTTTTACGTCCACCCTGCTTTCTCAAAGATATGGCCAGCAAACATATCCACAGGAACGTCTCCAGCGAATTTCACAGTCATCTAATGAACTTGAAATACCACCGGAGTTAACGTTCATGGTAAGCAGTTAAGCCCAGAAGAATCAATGTTCAGTATTGAACGAAAGTTAAAGACCTAATACATTTTCAATGGCACCAGTGAAAACCACATTACTTCTAGGCTAAAGCACAAAAGAATATTCGAACTTTGGCACTTGAACGCCACAGTGCCCGATACATATTCAATGGCACCAGTGAACACCACATTACTTCTAGGCTTAAGCACAGAAGAATATTCGAACTTTGATACTTGAACGCCACGGCACCCTGAAAGTGTGTTGATGGAGCCAGCACAGCAATCAGAAAAAGCGCTCTTGGTATATTATACAAACTCCATAGATGTCCTTGCATCTCTGGATAACTTTCGCTTCAGATCCCGAAGGTTTCTAGCTTAATGCAAACGGTGATCAAATAATATTTACAAATACATCCGCAGCCCGCATCTTTATACAGAGATCTACGTATCTCTGTGAGAGAAACGCTAGTCTTTTCGTTTTCCTTGAGGCAATATATAAGCGTGTCCACTAAGTAGCATGATAGCGCACTAAGGCATGCTATCGTAATGATTTTAGCGCTTAACACCCAGTATATTTGTGCGAAAAAAAGTGGCAACCACAAAGGGGCTGTAAGTTAGTGCCTCCAATTTTTGTCAGGCCAACAATATTCAAGATATCCTGCGAAAACTAGGATTTGCACGAGCACATCCGTAGGGTCAATGTGTAAAGCTCATTCCGCGCATTTTCGAGAAATATCTGACCGCCATATATAAAACATTTCGCTAATTTTGATCCCCGTGAAAGGATTCGTTAGCAGCCGCCTCAACTAAATCACGCCAGCATGATGAAGGGAGGCTCCGTATCTCGTTCATTGCTCGTCTCCTCTGAATCGCATCTCGCCCTCGACACCTGCGCGGCGCGCGAATTAGCAACATGGCGGCGTCCTTGCAGTTGCAGATTTCAATTCATGAGCGCCATGACGAGCCTTTCCTCTAGAATTGCTTTCTGCTTACTTACTTTTTCACCACGACCAAGCCGCTTTTCGGTGACTGCGTCAGAACACCAGGCGTGGTGAGCGTGCCTACAAAGTCTCTCAAAAAGTAACGAAATTATTTGCAGTAATGTTCGAGGTCTGAGATAGCGCTAAGAGTTGCCCCAGCAATCTTCAGTGCACGCGAAACTAACCACCTCTCTAAGCCGAGTGAGGCGAGCCTGCCCAAAGACTACCGCAAAACACTAAAATAATGTTGAGGCAAATAGAAAGCCTCGCAACCACCTCTTAGTATGAGTCATTAACTCAACCATGCCATGATAACTGAGCTGTCTTTCGTTTACTGCATCGCAAGTCTTGGTTCCGTGCCTTAAAAGCATCATTGGTTGAAATGTGTCGCAGGATGTCAAACAAAATTTCTCACATTGCTGTTTGTTCAATAGTGTATTCGCGCCATGTCGAAGTGTACAACGAACGCAAGAATACGTCGACAGCATAAAACCCAGGATACATCTAAAATATGTGGGTCACCGAAGAGGCGAACTTCACAAATGCAGCAGGTCTCGCTCGGTTTGGTGGCGATTCTGGAGCTAACGCAGCATGTGACCCGTACGTGGTGCCGCTAACTTGTTGCCAGGAAAAGCATGAAAATAAATCGCAAAGTATAAGTTATATTTTATACACGAAACTTTTTAGTTTTAGTGAGAAAGAATAAATTGAAAATAGAACGCAGTCTAAATTAATTTCACATCGTTTTTTTTTTGCACTGCTCGCGTCTGCTAACGTATGGAATGAACACTAGGCGTGACGTGTTTCCTGTTACAAATTTTTGCCAATTGTCCCCATTTGTATAATTTCTTTCCCTATGGTTACACGGGCAAGCCGAGAAAAGTCAATGAATTTCCGTATTGAACCAAGCGGAGACCAAGATGGAACGAAATGAAGTCAGAGCCTAAAGAAAAAAGCACTCTTGGTAGTCTCACAAAAGTAATTTTTCTAAGCTCGCGTCGGCTAACAGATGCGTTTAACACTAGGGTACGTATTTCTTGTTGCCAGTTCTTGCTGAATATACTTCTCTATGATTAAATGCGTAAGCCCAGAAGAATGATTAAGTTTAATCATGTAACAAAGCGCAGAGACATCACTCACGGTCAATGGAGCCAGCTGCCTAACGAAAAGCACACTAAAGTAATTTTTCTAAGCTCGCGGCGGCTAACAGATGCGTTTGACACTAAGGATGACGTCTTTCCTGTTGCCAGTTCTTGCTGATTATACTCCTCTGTGATTAAATGCGTAAGCCCAGAAGAATGAATAAGTGTCAGTCATGTAACAAACCGCACAGACCTCCGTAGCGGTCAATGGAGCCAGCTCCCTAACGAAAAGCACACTCTTGGTACGTTACACAAACTGCATAGGTGCCCTGCAATGTCTACATAAGTTTCTCTTCAGTTCCCGAACGGAACTGGGTATACACGAATAGTGATCAAATAAAATTGACGTAGAACACCCGCAGCCCGTGTCTTTCTATAGAGATCTTCTTTCCTACTATTGAGAACTTATAGACTTGTCGCTTCGCCAAGTGGAGTATATTTGCCTGTCCACTACGTAGCTTGATAGCGCAGTAAGGCATGCCACGGTAATCATTTTACCGCTAAACACTTTAGAATAAATCTGCGCGATGTGACAACCGCAAAGCCGTCCATAAGTTTCTGCGTCCCATTTCTGTCAGGCTAGCAATAGTCAATATATGATACGGAAACTACAGCATTTACAGGAGGATGTCCATACGGACTATGTGTAAAGCTTATTCCGCGTGTTTTTGAGAAATATTGAACAGCAGTTTACGAGAGAAATTTCGCTATATTGGATCTTTAGTTAAAAGAAGCTTTTGCAGGCGCCTGAACTAGGTCGCGCCACCATAATGAAGCGAGGCTCCGTATCGCGTTGATTGCGCGTCTCATCTGAATTGCATCTCGTCATCGGCGCATGCGGGGCGGCGCAGAGTAGCCGCATGGCAGCGTCCTTGCAGTTGCAGATTTCATTGCATTGGCCCTAGAGTTGGTTATATTAGACAGTTTTAGTATTGCGCACGTTGCCTAAGCGACAGCGTTGCGTACGTAAGATCACTACGTTGTGCAAAGTGCGCATGTCCAGAATGCAACACGAACTTTACGTGATGCGTACGCAACCGCTGCGTACGCACGCATACTGATTCTTGCGTGCGGAGGTGGGGAGGCTTGCGTGCTGCTCTCGTGGTTCCTGTCTGTTCGGGACAGCGCGAGACAAAAGTTTCGCGCAAAGGTTGCGTCAAAAGCAACCAGTGGAAGGGTGTACTGTTCCAAGGCCTAGAATTTGGCTTTGCTGCCTGAAGTCAACAACGCGCAGAAGTCATTCCCTGATATTGCACGGTGGGAATGCAAAGAAAAAATAAGAACTTTGTTTTTGAGAAAGTGTTCAGTGTGCACTGTTTGCGCGAAATTCTGGACATCCTGTGGGCGCAGTTCGTCGCAAATGACCATGCCAAGCCAATATAGCGACTACACAGTTTTTATATTTCCCGACACGATTCGTGTATAGCATCCGTATTAAATGTACACTCTTTTAAAAGCCTAAATAGAGCTCGACGTAGCGTGAACGCGCACACAGGTTTAGGGCTAAATATTTTCCGACGTAGCAGGAGCGCGCGCATACGTTACGTCACGTTGACGAAATAAGCAGCATGTATAGTTCGACTGGTGGTTCTACGCACTGGCGCAGCGAACATAACCGGACGCGCCCCGACGCGTCCGGCGTCGATCGACGCTCGCCCACGCGCCGGGAACATCGGACTATAAACGCGCCTTTACATCACGTGGCGAGATCAACAGTGTCTATAGTCCGACCGGTGGCTCGACGCACTGACGGCCGTGGTCAACGCGTTCCGACGGTCCGGGCGTCTAACAACGCTCGCCCGCTTACGTACGTAAACATTTTACATTACTAAAACCCTTTACCCCAACCTTTACTTCCCATCAACAAGAATCTCCTTCTCTCTCTACTAAAACCCTAACGTGACACGCGCTCCTACGTTGCGCAAAGCGCTTGCGTGCTGCGTACGTATCGTCATGGCGCAGTACTAACACCGTACGTTAACTCTATAGGTGAACGATGGAGCCTGTATTGTGCGTGACACCAGCCGCAGTAGCTTTGTGCGTAGGGCTTTTCACGGCTTAGCTCAAAGTCGTCGATTCAACCGCGGCTGCGGCGGCTGAATTCCTACGTGAACGAAATGGAACAAGAAGGCGAAAAACGGAAGAAAAAAGAAAGCAACAAAATACGCGCGTGTGCTTGGATTTAGATACACGTTATAGAACCTCAAATTGGTAAAATCAGTCCGAGTCCCTCATAGCGTGCCTCACAATCAAAGCGGGCTTTCGGCGCGTAAAACCAACATTGAAATTTCTAGCGTTATGAGTGACCAAAGTTTCAAAAGCGTCAGTTTCAGCCACTATATATATTGCGTGGGCAAGCGCTCTTATCCCACCCAGTGTCTGCTTCCTGCCTCTTCACTTTCGTACGGCGGAAGAAGCTGTGGTTAGAAGGCTTCGGGCTGGGGTGGCCCTTACACCGGCTGTGGTCTCAAAGTGGAAGTGGTTGCATTTACCACTGGGTGCTACGTGTCCAGACTGCTCAGTGCCAGCCATGGATAGGGAGGTGCAGCGTGCAACCTAATATGCACAAGTCCAGGCTTACGATCGGAACACTCACGTCTCCTACTGCAAGCCGGCCTCCCCTGCAGTGTCGCATCCACCTATGACCGCTGGATACATGAGAACAGATTTCACAAAACACTCCTTCAATCAGTAAACTACACCGACCTCACAGCACACATATATTACAGATATACACATAAAGAATTAAGGGTTCAGGGCAAGTCATTATCGCAATAAAAAACACATAATAAGGAAGTCGCCGATCCTATCATATGGTGTTTATCAACCATGTTTCCGAGTGCATTGGGAAATTTCGACGTCACGCCGCGTTTGCATGTGGCGGAAATGGGGCTGATCTTGTTCAATGCATGGCGAAAGTTTTAAGTGTGTAGCTGTGATTATATCTGTATAGAATACTGGTCCCACACACTGTCACTCTTTCCAATGTTACGCTTGGTTTTTACCATTGCCGAAATTCATTGTTGAACTACACAAGACACGTCATTATATTGCTTGAAAAGAAGAGGCATGCCGTGGGTAAGGCGGAGACGAAATCGAAAGGCTCAGCTCTAGCCGCAGCTTTTGTAGTAAATAACGCATTCGAGCAGCGCAGCAACGTTTTAAATGTGTTTCATTAAGCGGCTGCAGAGTTTGGTACGCTTTACTGCGACAAGTATTATTTCCCCCAAGATTATATTGCCTTCAAGGCCGGTCTGGCCATTGAGCTGACAAGCCCAGTACATATAGTATGCGTGCGCCAGATTATGTCTGCTATGTATTACATCTCTACGCCTCACATAATTCGCTATTTGTCAACTTGGAGTAGGAGCTCGAGAGATTCTCCTGACGTTCTACAACTCTACGTGGGACACAGCAATTCTGCCTGGCCACTGGAAGAGCAGTCGTCTTGTGGCTTTGCTAAAACCCGGGAAATGCCAACGTCATCTCTCACATTATCGGCCAATAGCCTTGGCAAGCTGTGTCGGTAAAGTGATGGAGCGGATGGTACTGAGCAGACTGGAGTGACTACTCGAGAAAAGTCGTGGAGGCCGATCGTCCGTTCATGGTCTGATCAACATAGAATCTTCTGTTCAACAGTTAAAGAGACGCCGTCGTCTGGTATGTGCAATATTTTTGGATAACTGAGGTGCCTACGAAACGTTTTCCACAATTTCATTATTCGGGCTCTTGAGGATATTGGAGTTGGCGGCCGGATGTATGCATGACTGCACAGTTACCCCAGTGGCCGCACCATTTTTATGTCCACTTCGGATGGCGAGAGTGATAGATATTGCATTCGCAGGGGTGTTCGGCAGGGTGGCGTCCTTAGCCCAGTATTGTTCAATGTCACACTGGTGGGCCTTGCACATCAGCTACCTCAAAGAACGCATATCAGCACGTGCACAAATGATAACCTTACCTGGTCATCTGGGGTCACACATCCACAAGTGTGCGCAAGGTTTCAACGTGTGGTTACCATCACGGCGAAATACCTGCGCCGTAGAGTCCTGCAACTTTCAGCAACTAAGTGTGCAGTTTTGGCATTCACGCGCAAATCAATGTCACAGTAACCAAGCGGTGTGGACGGAACCGTGCTCCCTTTAGTCCCCCAGCAGAGATTTCTTGACGTGATAATAGACCGCAATCATTCTTGGACCAAACATGTTACTGCGCTAAAGGCTAAACTGACCAGCTTCATACACGCTCTTCGTGTAATATCTGAACTGAAATGAGGCCCCTCAGAACGAAGTTTGCTTCAAGTGCACCAAGCACTTTTTGTGGGCTACATACGCTTCAGCATGCCTGTGCTGTCTAACATGAAATCATCTTGTATACGCATGCCAGAGAGCCTTGAGGCACAAGCACTGCAGATATGCCTTGGCTTCCCACACTGCACGTCAACTATGGGCCCAATAACGGAAGCACGGGCTTGCTCAATCGACATATACAGGTCTTGTGAACCTGTGCGAACCAATCTTCGCCTGCTGACCAGTCACGCAGACCATCCTTTGTCGACACTTCCAAGAACCAACCGTTTCTGGGGTTTTTATAAAGCAATTGCATGTCACGCAAGCATAATACTTGCAAGGTTCCAGGCCACTAACTTCCCCCTAGACACCTCCTTGAACATTGCCAAGACCACTAGTGAGGCTTCAGATACCCGGAAATATGAATAAATCCCACGTTTCCTTCATTGACCTGAAGCAGCTCCCTCTGTCCCATGTATCTATATCATATAGTGGCACTGTACAAGTATACACCGATGATGCGGTCAAGTCATCTGCCACAACGGCCACATTTCCACATTTGTCATCCAAAAACTTGGAATTACTCGGCGATTTCAATAAAACCGAAATCGATATCTACGGCTGCGGAACTTGTGGGAATACGGGACGCTGTTCGTTTTATGAGAACGCAGACACCTCATCAATGGACGAGATTCTGCGATGCCAAATCAGCGCTACAGGCGCTAAAATGCTTTTTAAAGAAGGGACCATACTACCTACTCGTGCTAAAAAAAGCCGAACTTCAACACAGTGCCAAGTTAAGTGGCCACGTGATCACTTTTCAGTGGGTACCTAGTCATAGTGATGTGATTGGCAATGAACTCACTGAGGGTGAGGCAACATCAGCCTTCTCTTCCTCTGATCGAGCACGGATTGCCTACTCGCGACTTGACACCAACGCCATGATCAAGTCAGTCATGCAGGACCTTACAAAGATATACAGAGCCCACAATGAGAACATTCACAGACGCCTACATATGATCAACCCAGACGCTAAATTATCTTTGCCCCCGAAGGTTAGGCGGAGCGAAACATTGCTACCCAGGATTCGGCTGGGGGTTGCTTTCACCCGTCGCTACGCGCATCTCATCGGCCAAAGGAACAGCCCTGATTGTGAACACTGCCAGATGCCTGAAACACTGGAACACAGACTGTGCGACTGCCCAGCATATGTACTGGAGTGAAGAACGTTAGAATGTTTCCTAGCCAGCGTTCGCAGGCAACCACTGTCGGAGGAAGCTATCCTCGGCCCATGTCCTGGCATTGCAACTTCAGCGCGTGCAACTAAAGCGTTGTTGAAGTTTCTGCAGGACACCAAGCTCGACGAGTGGCTCTAGCAAGGCAACTCTATCATGTACATCAGCACTCACCACTTCTCTTATCATTATCATCTGTCTCAGCACTCTCACTCCCCTTCCCTCTTCCCCAGTGCAGAGCAGCAGACTAGAGCCCACTAGCTCAGGTCGACCTCCCCGTCTTTCCTATTAATAAATTGCACTCTCTCTCTATCTCTCTCTCGCTCTCTTGCTTTCCTGCTAATGAAAAATGCTAGTCTTCTCGTTTTGCTTGACTGATTATATATGCCTGTCCGGGAGAAAATAGTCACGTACGGCACATTGAAACGACTATGTCGGCTGGTGAGGCACTATGTATATTCTGTAAGCTTACGCGCTAATTTCAAGTTCTCGTATACATATAACCTCCTGACAGCCGTTTAAAAGTGACAGTCCGTTGAATGATTCCGTGACAGTTTTTCAGACGATGAGATTCACACCATACCAGCAATAAATCGTGAAATTTTCGCAACCACGCTTTCCATCTCCTCTGAGGATTTTGAACGTTCATAAAAGAAATTACGAAATCTGTCTGCAATATCTTTCTCGCAACTACAAGCTATGCTTCAATATATTTTGCATAGCTAAAGATGCTAATTAAAAGCTTTAGGCCCCTTGGCAAATTTAGGTTATAGATCGTCAAGTATAGGGAGCCGCGACAGGAGCGTTTTACTGTAAATGCATTTCAAAGGGGTTCGTAACAATAAATCACAAAAAAATGAAATGAGGTGGTGCCGTGCTTTCAGAAGTCTAGCTTCATCGAAAACGTTTACACTTCCTGAGCGTAGACTAGCGTCCACAATTGTCACAGCCAACAGCCGTGCCGCCTTTCCCTTACTCTGACGTAACCTTCTCCATTGTGTTCCCCATTCTTATGCGCATCTTTGTCGCTTAATTCTCCTGATTCCCTCTGTGCCCCCTCACATATGCTGTAGTTAGAGAACCCTTCATGTTCACATTATCACCCTCGCTCTCTTTTTTCCCCTTCTATTCGTTTTCGTGATCCTTGACGCACGCAAATATGTGGTATTTTTCTTTTGCGTAAACTGATTTACATAGGTCACGTGCCGAAATCACTGACGCTATACGCAGTGCGTCTTACGCTAAAGTATTTTTTGGCAATGAGCTTCAGTCTCTGGCAGACAGCGGGGCTCCTTAAGAAAAAGGGCGCCCGGGCTCTGTTTCAAATTGCAGCCGTTCTGGCTCTGTGCTTCTGCTTGATATTTTGCCTACACAATTAGTACTGCGTGATCCCGGCACCCCGCTTGTCTGTTTGCCCCACCATGTTGAGGCACCCTTTATCACATTGCTCCATCCGTTTAGGAATACTGATCCTCGCCAAAATTCCTGAAGTGTCATTAGAGTGTTTCATAAACAGCTGTCGCGTTTTGCGAGGGCACGGATAATTGCGTCTTCTCGATTCACAGTATATGCTACGGCGTTTGTGGTATACAGAGGACCAATATACCAACAAATTACTTCAACCAAGAGTCGTCTTTGCGAGCGTAAGATCGTTCCATGCTTATATATAGCGCCGAAAAAGTAGGACAAGTGAAGTCATTGACTAAATTAAATACAAGACAGCCGAGCTGTCTTTCGCTTACTGCGCCGCAAGTCTCGGTTACATGCGATGAAAGCCCAAATTGGTTGAAATGCGTCGCAGACCGTAAAACCAAATTTCTCCCCATTCTGTTGTTCAAAAATGCGTTGGCGCCGTGTACAGGTGTACAACGAAAGCAAGAGTACGCCGGAGGCATAGGAAACCGGCTACATCCTAAAGCTGCGGTTCGGCGAGAAGGCGAACATCACATACGTAGCTGGACCTCCTGGCTTCGGTGACGTGTCCAGTGCATAACGCATGCATATGACACCTATGTCATGCCGCTAGCTTGTTCCCAGGTAAAGCCAGGTAAGGTGCAGCGGTGGCGTAGAGGTAGAGCATGCGCCTCGCGTGCAAGAGGAACGTGGTTCGATTCCCGGACCCACACAATTTTCCACCGGATTTTAAAAAAAACGCGTGTTGATAAATTGCATAAAAAAGCCTGGAGTGCGGTCTGATTCCGGTGACCAGAACCAGTAACGCACTCCCTCACCAGAGCAGGTTTGGCCCCCCTGGTGCAGTACTTGGCCATAACTTCCTATACGAATACAACAATAAAACCCCGGCGCTCAGTCCCCAACAGCTGCGAAGCAACTGACCACGGCTGTGGTCAGAGCTGTGACGCAGCAACGGGTGCTAAGAATTCCTGGATCCGGACAGGCCGCCATTGGAATCTGATCCTGGCAACGTTTAACGCTAGAACATTACCTGGTGAGGTGGGCCTAGCAGAGCTATTGGAGGAAATAGAGGGCAGCAAATGGGATATAATAGGCCTCAGTGAAGTTAGGAGGACAAATGACGCATATACAGTGCTAAAAAGTTGGCACGCCCTGTGCCACCGGGGCTTTGTGGAGAGACGAAAAGTAGGAGTCGGATTCCTGATTAATAAGTATATAGCTGCTAAAATACAGAAATCCTACAGCACGATCGAGAGGGTAGCAGGTCTTGCTGTGAAACTGAATAAGAGGTACAAAGTTAAGGTCGTAGAGGTATAGTCCGTATGTAGTCTACGCCCCTACATGCAGTCATGATGACCAGGAAGTCGAAAGCTTCTGTGAAGACGTGGAATCGGCGATGAGTAAAGTCAAAACAGAATACACTATACTGATGGGCGGCTTCAATGCCAAGGTAGGCAAGAAGCAGGCTGGAGACAAATCAGTGGGACAATATGGCATAGGCACTAGGAATGGAAGGGGAGAGATACTAATAGACTTTGCGGAACACAATTATTTGTGGATAATGAATACCATCTTCCTCAAGCGGGATAGCCGAAAGGAGACGTGGAGGAGCCTGAATGACGAGACTAGGAATCAAATAGACTTTATACTCTGCGCTAACCCTGGCGTAATACAAGATATTGACGTGCTCGGCAAGGGGCGCTGCAGTAGCCTCGAATTAGCCTGAATTTGAGGGGGAACGGAAGTAACTGGTGCATTCGAAGCCGATCAATTAGTTAGCGATAAGAGGGAAAATAGAGGAATTCCGGATCAAGCTACAGAGCAGGTATTCGGCTTTAACTCAGGAAGAGGACCTTAGTGTCGAAACAATGAACGACAATCTTACGGGCATCATTAAGGAGTGTGCAATAGAAGCCGGTGGTAACGCAATCAGACAGGATACCAGTAAACTATCGCAGGAGACGAAAGATCTCATCAAGAAACGCCAATGTATGAAAGCCTCTAACCCTACAGTTAGAATAGAACAGGCAGAAATTTCGAAGTTAATCAACAAGCGTAAGACAGCTGCCTTAAAGAAGTATAATATGGATAGAATTGAACATGCTCTCAGGAACGAAGGAAGCCTAAAAGCAATGAAGAACAGACTATGAATTGGCAAGAATCAGATGTATGCGTTAACAGACAAAGCCGACAATATCATTGCTGACATGGATGAGATAGTTCAAGTGGCAGAGAAGTTTTATAGAGATTCGCACAGTACCAGTGTTATGCAGTACAGGTCTAAAGGAATTTGAAATCCTACAAGTAACGCTGGAAGATTAAAGAAAGCCTTGGGAGCTATGCAAAGAGGGAAGGCAGCTGGGGAGGATCACATAACAGCACATTTCTTGCAGGATGGTGGGAAGATTGTTCTAGAAAAACTGGCCACCCTATATACACAATGCCTCATGACCTCGAGCGTACCGGAATCTTGGAAGAACGCTAACATATTCCGAATTCAAAAGAAAGGGGTCGCCAAAGACTTGAAAAATTATAGACCGATCAGCTTACTGTCCATTGCCTACAAAGCATTTACTAAGGTAAACGCAAATAGCATCAGCAACAACTTAGACTTCGGTTCACCAAAGGACCAGGCAGGATTCCGTAAAGGCTACTCAACAATAGACCATGTTCACACTATCAATCAGATGATAGAGAAATGTGCGGAATGTCACCAACCATTATATATAGCTTGCATTGATTACGAGAAAGCGTTTGATTCAGTCGAAACCTCAGCAGTCATGGGGGCATTACGGAATCAGGGTGTAGATGAGCCGTATATAAACATACTGAAAGATGTCTATAGCTGCTCAATAGCCACCGTAGCCCTCCATAAAGAAAGCAACAAAATCCTAATAAAGAAAGGAGTCAGGCAGGGAGATATGATCTCTCCAATGCTATTCACAGTGAGTTTATAGGAGGTATTCAGAGACCTGGATTGGGAAGAACTAGGGATAAAAGTTAAAAGGAGAACACCTTAGTAACTTGCGATTCGCTGATGATTTTACCTTGCTTAGTAACTCAGAGAACCAATTGCAATGCATGCTCACTGATCTGGAGATGCAAAGCGAAAGGGTGGTTCAAAAAATTAATCTGAAGAAAACTAAAGTAATGTTTAACAGTCTCGGTAAAGAACAGTAGTTTACAATAGGTAGCGAGGCACTGGAAGTGGTGAGGAAATACTTCTACTTAAGGCAAGTAGTGACCGCGGATCCAGATCATGAGAGTGAAATCATCAGAAAAATAAGAATGGGCTGCGGTGGGTTTGGCAGACATTCTCAGCTCATGAACCGCAGGTTGCTATTATCCCTCAAGAGAAAAGTATATAACAGCTGTGTTTTACCAAAACTCACGTATGTGACAGAAACCTGGAGGCTAACATAAAGGTTCTACTTAAATTGAGGACTACGCAACGAGCTATGGGAAAGAAGAATGATGGGTGTAACGTTAAGGGATAAGAACAAAGCAGATTGGGTGAATGAACAAACGCGAGCAAATGACATCCTCGTTGAAATCAAGATAAAGAAATGGGCATGGCCAGGACATGTAATGAGGAGGCAAGATAACCGATGGTCAATAAGGGTTACGTACTGGATTCCAATGTAATGGAAGCGTAGGGGGGGGGGGGCGGCAGAAAGCTAGGTGGCGTATGAGATTAAGGAGTTTGCAGGGACGAGATGACCACAATTAGTACATGACCGGGGTAGTTGGAGAAGAATGGAAGAGGCCTTTGCCCTGCAGTGGGCGTAACTAGGCAGATGATGATGATGAAGTCTTAAAAATAAATCGCCAAGTGTATGTTTAATTATAGGGAAAAGTTTTTTTTTACTTTTAGCCCGAAAGAATAAAAAAATAAACCGATGTCTAAACTCATCTTACATTTTTTCGCCAATGCTCGCATCAGCGAACCGATGGGACTAACCCTAGACGTGACGTGTATCTTGTAGCCAGTAAGTTCATTCATGGGTAAACTCTTTAGTTTTAGCGAGGAATAGTAAGATAAAATAAAATGCCGTTTCAATTCATTTCTCGTTCTTTTTTCGATGCTAGCGTCAGCTAACAGAGGGGTTGAACACTACGCGTTAGGTGTTTCCGGTTGTCAATTTTTGCCGAGTGTTTGATGAATTTATTTCTCTATGGCTAAACGGGTAAGGCGAGAGGAATGCAGGAATCTAAGTATTTAACCAAGCGGAAAGCAAGATGGAACTGTCAATGGAGCCAAGCCTAAAGAGAAGCGCCGTCTTGGTACGTCACACAAAATTAATTTCACATTCCTTTTGTTTTTCGATGCTCGCGTCAGCTAACGGATGGGACAATCACTAGGCGGGCCGTGTTGCCAATTTTCGGCGAGTGTGCCTTTTGCTTAATTTGTTTCTCTATGGTAAATAAGCTTTTGAATACAAGTTCACCCTTGACGACTGTTCATGGAGCCAGCCCCGAAACGAAAGGCGCACTCTTGCTATATTAAACTAAGTCCATAGTTGCCCTGCTATCTCTACCTAAGTTTCTCGTCCCGTCTAAAACGCAACTGTGCTTATTGAAATGCTGATAAAACTGTATTTACGCAAAATAGCCGCCGCAAATATCTTCGTATGGAGACATCCTTTTCTCCTAGTGAAGAATGCAAGTCTTCTGGTTTTGGTATATGGAATATAGTTACTCCTTCACTACGTAGCTTGACAGCGCACTAAGGCATAACATCATGATTTTACCGGTGAACACAGTGTATTAAATCTTCGCGAAGTGGCAATCGCAAGGGCGACGCCAAGTTCTTCCCTCCAATTTCTGTCACGCTCACAATAAATTATGCGAAAACTAGCCTTTACACGAGCCCGCCCATACGGAAAATGTGTAAAGCTCATACCGTGTATTTTTGAGAAATAAAGGATGGCCACATATAAAACATTTAGCTAATTTTTACCGTGCCTTACATGATGCCTTTGCAGGCCTCTGAAATAGATCCCGCCACCATAATAGAGAGCTTTAGCAGAACGTTTACGGTCCGCTCCGCTGAGACCGAGACCGGCCTACCATAACAATTGGCACATAGCCACTGAGCAGAACGCTACCGGGAACAAAGACGCGCCTGCGCATATTGCTCACTGCAGCAGTGGAACATAGAACGCTGTCAAGGTTCCGTGAGGAACTCGATTTTGCGAAGCGTCAGGGTGCGGCTAATTGCAGTCTTCGTCGTTTTACAGCGCAGCAGAGAGCACGTAACTGGCGTCTCCATGAGACGCGCTTATTAGATGAGCCAAGTCAATGCTTTCTATGCAGCCAAATGTGCGCCAAGTGGAGTGTAAGCAATGCTCTGCTAAAACTCTCTAATGAAGGGAGGCTCCGTATCGCGTTGATTGCGCGTCTGGTCTGAATCGCATCTCGTCATCGGCGCATGCGCGGTGGCGCAAAGTGGCCGCATGTCCGCGTCCTTGGAGTTGCCGATTTTGCTGAACGGGCGCTGGAGTTCGTTATATTAACTCTATACATAGTATGCATGTGTCGTCACATCAGCAGCTGTCGTCGGTTTCCACACTACCTTCCGCCATCTTGGGGCACCTTATCAACAGGCGCGCGCATAGCCTGGCATAGGCCTATAGGTTCCCCAAAATGGCGCTGCCGTAAACCGGAAGCCGCGGAGTATCGTTGAATGACGTACGTGCATACTTTGTATAGGTGAACGTTGGAGCCTGTTTTCTGTGTGATGCCAGCCGCGGCAGCTTAGTGCGCAACTCGTTTCACTGCTGAGCTCAAGATCGTCCATTCAATCGCGATCACGGCGGCCGAATTTCGACGGGGGCGAAATGGAAAAACAAGGCGTAAAAAGAAACAAAAAGAACGCGCGTGTACTTGGATTTAGGTGCACGGTAAAGAACCCCGAATTGGTGATATCACTCTGGGTCCCTCATTATAGCGTGCTTCATAATCAGACCGGCAGTTCAGCGCATAAAACCCGACATTACAATTTCTAGCGTTGTGAGCAAGCAAAGTTTCAAAGGCGTCAGTTTCAGCCACTCTATGTATTGCGTTGGCTAGTGCTCTTATCCCACTCTTTGTCCGCCCCGTCTCCCTTATGCTCACTAGGGCGGAGGAAGTTGTGGTTTCAAGGCTTCGGGCCGGGGTGGCCCTTACACCGGCTGTGGTCTCAAAGTGAAACTGGTCGCATTTACCCCTGCATTCTACCTGCTCAGACTGTTCAGTAAAGGGAAACACAGGCAGATGCGGCGTACCACCTAATTTGCGGAAGTCCAGGCTCACAATCGGAACGCTTGCTTCTCCTACGGCAGCTTGCCTCCGTCCTATACATGACAACACATTCCACAAAACACTGCTTTATTAAGTACATTACAAAGGCCTCACATAAAAAGGGTGTGCTCGAACATGTTTAGGGTGTTTATACACCATGTTCCCGAGTGCCTTGTGAAATTTTGACGTCACGCCCAGTTTGCATTTGGCGAAAATGGGGCTCATCAAATGTTTAATACTAGGAGAAAACTTTAAGTTTGCCGCTTTCATAACATTGGTAAAGAAAGGCGGTCCCACACTTCGTTCCTCATTTTAAATTTACGCATTGCTTGTACTACCAGTATCTAAATTCCGAAAAATACCTAAATCACAGAAAACAGTTGATTATATTGCTCGAAAAGAAGAGGCTTGCCGCGGGTAATGCGTAGCTTTTGTAGTAAATTGCATATTCGAATAGTGTGGGACCGCTTCAAATGTGTTTCATGAAGGGGGTACTGCAGAATTTAGCACGCCCTCCTGGGACAACTATTACTGCCCCATATATTATATTGCCTTCAAGGCTAGGCCCCTCACCCGGTCTGGCCATTTTGAGGTAACAAGCGCACTGCATACTTGGCACGCTAACCATCGTGTCTGCTGAGTATTCCTACTCGTCGAGGAAAGACCTAAGATTTCAAACCAAACGCCGTTTGACATTCTCTTGGCGGGCGCCGGCCCCCCAGCGAGAGAGTCGACTTAAATCGCGCAAGTGTGCCTGCGTCCATGGCAGTGCTGTTATGTCGCTCCTAGTGACCTGTGACTACAAGAATTAGTCAAGCCAACATAATTTATTCTTTTACCGTGTTCTTTCAATGGATGACTTAAAGTTAGGGGAAATAATGACACACACCCGCCGTAGTTGGTGAGCCGTTATGCATGCTGTTGGGCTCCAGAGCACGAAATCGCCGTATCGAGTCTCGAAGGGGTCGAAATGCGAAAACACCGATGTACTTAGATATAGACGCACGTTAATTAAACCAAGCTGGTCGAAATTTCTGTAGTCCTCCCCTATGACGTTAAACTAGTTAAACCAAAATTTATTTTTTTACTAATGAAGCATGCAAGCCGAATGTCCACATGTTTTTTTTTATTTTACTTCGTGCCGTATGACAAGAGATGTACTTTGATTTCGTCTCCCTGTTACCACATCACGCAGTAGCGCGCGCAGAGAACAAAACTATGTCATTTTCTCGCGTCTAACAGCACCGCGGTCTTGCTCTTTCATCCTGTCCCGCCTGCCTCATTGCTCGCGATTACGGAGCTGATCAGGTGTTCTCCTGCAGAGCGCGCAAAATCACACGCTGTGCGAAACGAGAGAAACAAAAGAGACCATTCAGCCAAACTGTGACAAAAAAAAAATGGAAGGCGGGACCGGGACGTATCCGTCAGGCCATTCTCCCGCCGTGGCATGGTACAACGCAGGGACGGAATTTCGCTTGCAGAGGCTAGGCAGGGCAAGTGGAGAGAGGGTTGATCTGGGCGGTGAAGCTCGTCTCCTGCAATCACGGGTTAGCGCCATTGCAAATATTTTCTTCTCTGCTACTAATGATCCAATTTGAAGAATTTTTGCCTCAGAACGTCCCCAACAGCCACTTCCAACATATAACCACTTCCAAAATATAGCTAAAATTTTCTCGTGACCCCGTGAGGGTTGCCTTAAGAAGGCCGCATATAATAGCCCTTGTGTAATGCGTGCTTATGTACGATTGTTTGTAATAAAGAAGGTCCCAGTTTCGTCCAAAGGGCGAAGCACTCCATTGTGATAGTGAAATTTTAGGCGCCTACGCATAGTGATGTTCGTAGTTTTTATCGGCTACATTGCTCACAGTCCACATTCTCTTAATAAATAAATTAGCGAGCATGATGTCACGCCCACCTAGTCAGACATGAGCAACGCTTTCATGATGAAAAACGTCGACATCAGAAATGAAACGCTTGGAGCAGCCGATCGCTTCAACGCCTGTCTGACACGTGAGTTTACGCAACCTCCAACACTAGGCACGCTGGAAGACAGCGGCGCAAATCGGCAAGCCCAACTATACACCTGCTGCAGATTACCTCCAAGATACCGCACGCGGCCAGGGAACGCGCTCAACCACGCAAAGAGCCATGTGCAGCCACGGGCGCGCACCTTCACAGCCTCTGTGCCATACAATGGCCACCATACATACATACATACATACATACATACATACATACATACATACATACATACATACATACATACATACATACATACATACATACATACATACATACATACATACATACATACATACATACATACATACATATTGCATATAACATCAGCAAGGAGTGAGCATTTATCAATTCTTGAAAAAGTAATCCCCCGTGACGGTGCTATCGTGCTAGACAGCTTGTTCGTCTGCGTCCGCACACTCATTGCTTTGCACACGCAGCGCATTGGTATCCAAAGAAATCTCATTTCGTTGTTCTTTTGTTGAGCAATGTCAATAACTACCGCAATCTGAGGGCCTAAATAGAAGGGCATCTTCATGAAATGCATAAAAAGATTGGAAGGTCGGCTTAGAATCGATAAGAACTATCAGATAAGAAATCTCTACGACAAGAACGCTTGATAAAAGTAAACTTGGAAAAAGTGACGTCGAGCGATTGGAAGGCGATGCCCTATGTCTACATAAAACAAGACCTAAATTGGTTATATTTGTTAAATCTTTTTTTTTACTCTGTTGAACTCGAAGCGTGTGAGCTGCCACGAACTGCGGAGGGAGAGGGACCTTTGTCAGGCTTGATTGTCTTTAGCCCCTGCCCCTGCAGTGAGCTTTGTATGCTGCTTACTGTAAATAAAAACACTTACTCACTTTAAAAATTTGCTTTATATCATAGTGCGCAATGTCACCAACGTAAGCGTTGGGAGAGAACAGTCAACTAACGCTCACTGAAACAATTACGTAAGCTGATTAGGCACTAAGCCAATTTTGTAAGCACGGGCGGTAATTTTAAGTTGTCTCGAATCTAACAGCCTGACAGTCCTTTCTATATAATAGCAATCCGTTGATGATTGCGTGACGAAATCAAAAAATTTCACAAGTTGTGATTTCTAATGTAACGGCACTAAATCTTCAGTTTTTCACCAGTGCTTTGCTCTTAACGCATGGAAAGTGTGAACATTCAACGCATTTTTCAAACAAATATGTCTGGAATATATTTTTCCTCGAAACTACACGCTCTGGTTCTCGATATTTTGCATAGCTTACAATGCTACCTAAAATACTTGAGGCCCTTCGCCAAATTTCGGTTACAGACCAGCAGGTCTAGGGAGCCAGAAAGGAAGCGCCTTACTGTATCTGTTTCAAGAGGTTCATTAGAAGTAATGAAAAAATTTGAAATGTGGCGTTGCTGTATTGTCAGAAGGCCAGTTGCACAGCAAAAGTTGACGACATCTCTCTTAGCGTAGTCTGGCATCCAGAAGTGTCACAGCAAGGCCGCGTGGCACCTTTCCCTTCCTCTAACGTAACGATGTCCATTGTGTGCCCCACTGTTATGCGCACCCTTTTTTCCGCTACATTGCCGCTTTTCCTGCTCAAATAGGCTGTAGTTGAAGACCCCGTCATGTTCACGTCATTACCCTCGACTCCATTTTTTCCCCTTCTATTCATTCTTTTGCTGCAGGGTGCATGTAATGTCGTGGTTCTTCCCATTCTGCGTCGAATGATTTACTTAAGTCTCGTGCAGAAATCACTTACGCGGCAGGCAGTGCGTCTTACGCACCAGCGTTATTGCTAGTGAGTTTGTCTTTAGCAGAGAGCGGGGTTCTTCGAGAAGAAGGACGCCAGGGCTGTTTTCAAATTCCTGTCCTACTGGCTCCGTTTAGCCGCTTGATATTTTGCAAACACAATTAGCACTGCGTGATCCAGGCGCCCCTCTTATCTATATGCCTCAGCCTTGTGAGGTACCCTTTATGACAATGCTCCATACGTTTAGGAATACCATTCCACGGGAAATTTTAAAAAAGTTGTGAAAGTGTTTGATAAACTGCTGTCGCCTTTTGCTTTCCGATACCAGTTGAGGTATAAAAAACCGCATAAAGAAGTCACAGTTTCTTCCGAAAGCCAAATTGCGATAGAAAATTATTAAATTAATTATTAGAAAGGTGATCGAAATGATATCAAGAATTATCGCCCTATCTCAGTGTGGCCAATATTTTCAAAAGGTTTAGAAAAGATTATTCATGAGCGCCTTTCAATTTTTTCTCAGAGATATGACCTTTTACCCCAGCTCAATTTGGATTTAGAAAGCATTTCCGCGGAACTAGCCTTGATAGAACAAAAAGAGTTTATTTTATCACAGTTTTCAAGTAAGATAGTTGTACTTGGCCTGTACATTGACTTCACGAAAGCTTTGACTGCATTGTTCATTCCATTTTACTCAAAAAATTTGAATTGTATGGACTGCGTGGCCATTGCTGGAATCTTATAAAATCTTACCTTGGCTATCGGCGGCAGTATGTTCAAATTTTCTGAGCACTGCTCCGACCAAAAACCGACTGCAAGAGGAGTGTCTCAAGGCAGCATTCTTGGACCTTTTCTTTTTAATATCTATATAAATGATCTGGTCAATACATGCGCTTAAGCCAAATATATATTGTACGCCGACGATGCCAGAATATTTTTTTCCGCTACAGACTGTGAGCAAACCAGCTATATAGCAAACTCCGCCCTTGTAAAACTTCTGGACTTCTCTGTAGCAAATCAGTTAGAGGTTAACACCAACTAAACTAAGGCTGTGCTATTTAGACCGAAATCAAAGCAGGTAAATATGAACATAGATCTTATCTATGGCACCAGAAAAATAGAAATAGTAAGTAGTATTAAAATTATAATATGAACGTAGATCTTATCTATGGCACCAGAAAAATAGAAATAGTAAGTAGTGTTAAAATTCTTGGGGTAATTAAGGTTTTCGCAAAATATGCTGTGGCATATTCATGTAGATTCTGTTTGCCCTAAGTGTCAAGTGTCGTTGTTATTTTATCCAGATGTAGGTGGATATTACCTTTCAGCGTAAAAAAGCTGATATATAATTCTCTTTTTTACTCACACCTCTCTAACTGCTTTTTAGTATGGGGATATACCACAGTAACTAACTTAACAAAGGTGTACGTCCTACAAAAAAAAAAGAAAATTAGGCTTCTTTTTGATGTCCCCTACAATTCTCATACACATACTCTGTTCATTAAAGCAGATGTAATGCCTGTCTGGAAATTGTTTAGCTATAGACTAATTGTTGCCTTTAGGTGCGAATTAAAAGACAATCGAAATTTCTTTCACAACCTAGCCAAGCTGGAAATAAAGCCTACATCCTATAGTATACGTCAGTCTCAATACTGGAAGGTGGTCACTCCCCGTGCTAACTATTCTATGGGTACACTATCGTATATTTTGCCTAAACTTCTTAATGATCTGAATAAATGTGGAATTGATTTAGGTCACACTACAGTTCGCGAACTGCGCCACGTGATATGTCATGTTTTGAACAAATCTAATATTGGATTTCCTTGTGATATATTAAATCGAATCAATTTTGCGTTTGTCTTTTATCCGATTCCTCTATGTTTCATGTATGCTCCTGTACTGCCTTGTAGAGGGGACCGTGGGCTCCAGTCAAGCTATTCAGCAGCTTTTACCCATGGCCCCTCCATCGTTTTGATGGAAATAAAGGTTATTATTATTATTATTATTATTATTATTATTATTATTATTATTATTATTATTATTATTATTATTATTATTATTATTGTCAGCTACACGAAGTAAGAATGGTAGTTTTCTCGGCCGTGCATATCGGAAACATTGCTTGCTAGCAAGAGCGGTGTCAGGTCAGCGTGCGTAAGCAAACATCCCACTCGTTTAGGGCGGACACTCGCTGTCAGAAAGCTGCCAAGGTCGACCAAAATAGGTCGCGAAACTTCGGGCGAAAAGAGGTTCAGTACAAATCGTCATAGATATCAGAAAGGGGGGTTATGGGAGCAGCGATTGATTGAATGTTTGGAGGGAACGAACATTGGGGAACAAAAAAGGGTTCTTTTTAATACAAGTGAGACACAGCTACATTCAACAAAAAGAAAATTCTTGGTCAATTTTATATGTGCGTAACATATTAAGAAAATAGAAGTTTATTTAGTTTTATTACTATTAGTAAACACATTTCATTTTCAGCGCCCATCGTTACAGTGGGCGTTGACGCCACTATCCCTTGCAATGCAGTGCGCGTCTTGAAATGCGCAGGAGGGCACGCTCGCAAAGTTCACCTGTTGAAATACGCCCCCCCCCCTCCCCCACCTCACACGTTGTGCTTTTATGCTTGTCGAAGTTTGTATGTATTTGGTGACGCGGGTAGCTTCATCGCTTCTTAACCTGTTCGGTAAAAAGTAGTGATTTACGATCGCCAGATAATCCGTGTGGTTGTGTTCGTGCGACTGCGCTGGCCGAAGGGCTTGGCATCCGACGATAGGTTCAGCACTCTACACCTGGAGCTTTCGTCGGCCTCCAAAGAAAGTATGTTCCGTGAAGGGGTAGGATTTCGGCAACCATGCGGCTGGCCTATTCTTGCATCGCTTTCCGCTCTGAAAGGTCGAAACGCCCATCAAGTCGAAAGGAGGGGCATTCGAATATATAGCTCCAAAGCCAGACCAACAAAACAAATTTCACGCCTTCGAAAACAAAATGACGTCACTTCTGCTTTTAACGGATATGGCATCAGATTATTTTTTCTTCCGCCGGAAGTGTGCCCTCCACATACACATGGCGCTAAGCTCTACGAACCCCAGATCAACTGCCATGTTTTGAACGTATGGGCTCCTATGGAAGCTTGGCTACCAGGTAACTATACATACATACATACATACATACATACATACATACATACATACATACATACATACATACATACATACATACATACATACATACATACATACATACATACATACATACATACATACATACATACATACATACATACATACATATATACATACATCGTCTAATTGAGCAAGGAGTGAGTATGTATCAAGTCTTCCATAAGGAATACGTGCGATGGCGCTAACATGCAAAACGGCTCTATCCAACGTTACTAGACTAGTTTCAGTTTTAAAACTCGGCGCTGTTGCGCGGAACCGCCACCCGCCCGCGCCTTTGTGGCGCTGCAGTCGCGCCCGGCTTCACTTCCTCACTAGCCGGCTACGCGGGCGGGCCGGATTAAGCACGCGGTGCACCGTTGGTGTATTCTGTGGTTCGTTGTTGACAGCGAATTTCAGCTAGCATGTCATCCGTGGTACTGTAGCCTTCGCCGAGTTCAGCAGACGATACCGACGTGCTGCGTACCCATCGGAACGATGACGACAGTTCGGTGCACTACATTTTCTGTGCTCCCAGCAACGCGACGCTTCGCTCGGCGTGAAGCAGAGCGATTCCTCGTGCCGACCGGGAACTTGTCTTGTGTCCCAGACAGTGGCGCGTACCCACTATGGGGGATTGGCCATTGATTGATTGAAAACATCTTTATTTGTGGGATATTCGTAGAACTCGTGGGTGGGCCGCCCATTCCGGTAGCCCACTGGTTACTGCTGCTGCACTGGCCCTCCCCACCAGCCAGTGCTGACGCTCAGGATCATCGCTGAGCAGAATAGCCTCCCACTGCTCTTTTGAGGAATTTGGGATGGGGTCAACTGTGGGATTAAACCGGCAAGCCCAGACAATGTGGTAGAGGTTAGCTGCCGCTCCACAGTGTGGGCATTGCGGGGAGTATAGTGTAGGGTACCACTGGTGTAAATTAGCTGGCGTTGGGTATGTATTAGTTTGTAGCCTCCTAAGAGTGTGCTCTTGCATTTTATTGACGGATTTATGTGGTGTTGGGTACTCCTTCCTGTCTGTTCTGTATGGTGCGAGAATGTCAGCATACACTGCTAGAGCAGTTAGGTCCCAGCACTCTTCACGGTCATCAGGGGGAGACGCCCGGTATAGAAGAGCTCGGGCATGTCTGTGAGTGGCTTCGTTTCCTCCTGGTAGTTCCAGGTGACCGGGAAACCAGATGACTGAGGCTTGGCTGGGTGGATGCTTAGTCAGCAATGAAAACCCTGACCTGTGAATCAATCCATTATTGAAGTTGCGACAGGCGTTCTGGGAGTGAGTGAGCACATCGGCGTTGGGGTTAGATGCTATAGCTAATGCAATAGCTGCTTCCTCTGCGTGAGTGGTGTTGGAAGTTTTCATCGAGGCGCAATTCACCATCGATCCTGAAGGCGTTGAGACCACAATAGTCATCACCCCATTCTTTGGCACTGCGGCGTCCACATAGAGTATGTTAGGTTGCTCGTCCCATTTCTCCTGCAGGGCTTCCCCTCTTGCTTTTCTCCTTTCGATGTTATATACGGGATGCATGTTCTGCGGAATGGGGTACACTTTGATGTATCTCCTCACATCACGTGGTACCTCTTCCCTTTGGTCTATCGTATAGGGCAGATTAATATGGATCTTTTCGAGCAGATCTCTACCTGGTTTTGTGAGTGCGAGCCTATTGAGTTGTGGAAGGCATTGTGCTTCCCACATCTCTTTGAATGTATTATGTACTCCTAGAGCAATGAGCTTTGCCATTGGCGTGGAGTTTGGTAGCCCCAGTGCCGTCTTGTAGGCCTTCCGGATCAGTGTCTCCAACTTTTCAATTTCCGACTTGGAGAGGTTAAGGAATGCCGTCCCGTACATTATCCGAGAAATCACGAAAGCCTGCACTAAGCGGATGGCGTCCCTTTCCTTCATGCCATGGTGCTTATTTCTGATACGATGCATCATCCGGAGGATTTGCTCGGTGGATGTTGTAAGCTTCTTCACAGTGGTGGTGTTCTGTCGCCCCTGCGGGATATACAGCCCTAGGATCTTGATCTCCGTGGGTTTCGGTACTGAGTGGTTGTCTATATACACCGTGATGTTCTGCGCCAGGGGTGTCCTCGGGTTCTTCAGGATGAGCAACTCGGACTTTTACGGCGCACAAGGGAGGCCTCTTTCCCTTGCGTACTGGTCCACCGTGTCCGCTGCTGCTTGAAGGCGCTGCTCGATCTCGGCGTCACTCCCCGAGTTGCACCAGACAGTGATATCATCCGCATACAATGTGTGTTTGATACCCGGGATTTCAGAGAGAAGGCCTGGGAGATCTTTCATAGCCAAATTGAACAAAAGGGGTGACAGTACCGCCCTTTGCGGAGTTCCTCTCGGGCCTACAGTGATGGGATCTGATTTTATTCCACCGAAGTTTATAGTGGCTTGCCTTGCTGATAAGAAGTTCTTGACATAGTTGTAGGTTCTGGCGCCACAGTTGGTGTCGGCGAGGCTGTGAAGAATATTTTTATGTAGAACGTTGTCAAACGCTCCTTTATAATCAAGTGCCAGGATGGCCCTTGTCTGTGACTTGGGGGGAGTCTCAAGGAGATCCTTGTACAGGTACAAGAGGGCATCCTGGGTCGATAGGTGAGGGCGAAAGCCGAATTGAGTGTTAGGTAGGAGGTTGTTCTCTTCTAAGTATCTACTGAGTCTCGTGTTGATGACCCTCTCTATGAGCTTGCCCAAACACGAGGTCAGCGATATCGGTCTTAGATTATCCAGTTTAAGGGGTTTGTTCGGCTTTGGAATGAACCGAACCTCGGCCGTCTTCCAGGATATCGGTAGCATTCCTGTAGCCCAATGCTGCTCGTTGAAGCATTCCACCAGCGAGGTGATGGTGTCATCGCTGAGGTTAAATAAGAGCTTAGCTGTTATTAGATCTGGACCAGGAGCTGCATTTTTTCTCATGGCCGCTATTTCTGCTTTGTTCTCTTCTTTCGTGAGTGTGATGTCCAGCTTCGCATTCGGCAACCCAGAATACTCCGGTTGTTCCACGACTGGGTCCGTGCACAGATACCTGGTCTTGAGCTTTTCCATCAACTCTGTGTCCGCACCAGGGATGGTGTGTACAATCTTCGTGAGCCTGTCTTTAGTGGCCGACTTGCTGCTGCTGGGGTCGATTAGGACACGCAGGAGCTTCCAAGTCTTTGACACACCTAGCTTTCCCTGAATACCATCGCAGAGCGTATTCCAGTTCTGTCTAGCCAAGGATATGGCGTAGGATTCTGCCTTTTTGTTTATCTCGTCTATCTTTTTCCTGAGTTTGCTGTTAAGCCGTCGTCTTCGCCATCTCTTTGTCAATGAGTGTCTTGCATCCCATAAATGCAGAAGGTGCGGATCGACCCCTGGGCAATCTTCTGTCGTGCAGACCTCTTTCGTAAAGGCTTTCAAAGCTTGCACCACACCCTTAACCCATTCCTCTAGGTTTGTAATAGAGTTTGCAGTAGATGCCCGGGCCTGTCTCCACCTGTCCCAGTTCGTAATTTTTGCTATACCTATTTTGCGTTTGCACGCGTTTGTGCTTATCTCCAGAGAGAGGATGAAGTGATCGCTTCCCAGGTGCTGTTCGGTATTCTTCCAAATCGCGCTGTTTATGTTCTTGGTAAACGTCAGGTCTGGACACGTGTCTCTACTAACACTGTTTCCCAGCCTCGTAGGGTAAGTGGGATCGGTGAGGATCGATAACCCTTCTTGCGTCACCACTACTTCCAGTTTTCTGCCTTTTGGTGTCACCGCCGGGTAGCCCCATGAAGGGTGCGGTGCGTTGAAGTCTCCCCCAATCACGCAGGGGGCATGACCCGCTAAGCTCAGAAATTTCTATATGAGGGAACCCAATCTTGCGTGCCTGTCTTCGGGAGGGCTGTAAACATTCAATACATGTGTGCTTGTCGCTCGTCTTCGGAGAGGAAAAATAGTAATGTAGCAGTGCGCAATATCCGGCTCGAAAGGGTCGTGCAGTATGGCAGTGTATAGTTTGTGCACTAACGTGGCAGTTAAATGGCCTTGCTGATAAGTCACATAGTCTTGGAGTTTGATAGGTATTAGGTGGGGTTCTTGAATTAGAATAGCTGCCGGTGGGGTCAGATTCCTGAGATAGTAGGAGATTAAGAGCCGCCTGCTTTCTCCTGTAGCCCCGGCAGTTCCACTGCCAGATCTTTATTCTACGTTTGGCTGGCATGGTGAGTCCGTATCGGAGGGCTCATCCACTTGCATTGTACGAGCGAATTTGGACTTATGTCTTTTATCCGCATGTTCCTTCCCAAGTGCAGAAATTGCCGTCTCCGTGTATCGTCTGTTTGCAATCTGCTCTCGAATTTCTTGGAATTGGGCGTTCACGTAAATTGGAAAGGCTCGAAACTCCTCCTTGAAGGATCGGATTTCTTGGATAATTTGTTGGTACACCTCGCCTAAAGCAGGCTGGGAGCTAGGTGCCTGCTGTGTTTGGCTTTGAGGAGTCGGCTGAGTTACCGGCGTTATTGCATTAGTAGTGGCTCGCTTAAGCTCTTGGTTTTGGATTGTTAAAGCGCTGACTTGTTTATTAAGACTTTCTATCTCTTTTTTGAGTGCTGCCAACTGCGTGTTATACGGGGAGGACGAGGGGAGGGGAGGCCACTCTGCAAAGCTCACCTTCGAATCTGAGAGCTGACCCGAGGAAGCCTTCTTCAGCGCCCCGGTGGTCTTCGTGTGGTTCTCCTTCCCTTGTTCTTTACCCGCTTCCACGTGACTGGCGTTCTGGTTGGAGCCGGTTGCCCGGCGTCTCGAGCTCGAACGGCCGCGAGAGGTGGAACGAGAGTGGGAGACTGATGACGACGCTCCTCACCATCGCTGTTCAGGCTGCTTCTTCTGCCTGGGCCTGCTCCTACCTACTTCCAGTTCCGTTGTTGAAGCCGCGTTTGATGACGTGGCACAAGCGTTCTTGTTCAGCGGTCTGTGGAAATTTTCCTTGCAGTCCCTTGAATTAGTCTTGTGCGGACCCTTGCACAGCGCGCAAACGGGTGCGCACTCGCGCGTCTCATCTGGACTCGGCGTTCCACAGTTCTGGCAAGCAGCCCTCTTGGGTTTCGGGCAGACGTCTGCTCGGTGACCTGGCATTCCACAGTTGATGCAAGCCGCCCTCGTTTTCCGGTAGATGTAGCAGCGGCGCTCTGACCACCCGTAGTTGACCGTGAATGGAACTTTCTGGCCGGCGAAGACGATGACTGCCGACGTAGTCTTGCCCAGACGGCGCGCTCCCAGGATTGTATGGCTGGGTGAGGAGACGTCTTGGAAGATAGAGTCATCACCCACTTCAGGCTTGATATTATGTATTACACCCCTGCAAACATCCTCTGGCAAGGCAACGTAGGCGGTGACTGTTATACTCTTGCCGTCGAGGTGTAGACTATTAAGCTTGGCGAGGCGGAACGCATCTTCCTCACAGTGAGTACATATCATTATAATGTTCTGCTGGCTAACAACGCGCAGAGTTGGCTTTTCTTGTAGGGGTATGTCAAGGGCCGCTTGGATCTCTAATTCGAGATCCAAGGAGCGTGGAGCCACAGATTGCAGATCCACTGTGGTTTTAGGTCGGATGATGACCTCATATGGAAAATTCTTTAAACTCGGTAGACGCGGAGGTCTTGGTGCGGGAGGCTCTCGGCGTTCTTTCTGCTCCGGCTCTTGCTTGGGAGCTGTCGATTTAGCTTGCACCGCTCTTTCGTTGTTACGTCGGGACCATATGTTCCATCCATGGCTGTTGTCTTCCTTCGGGGGCTCCTGCGGGGGCATCAGCTGCTGCTGGGATGTTGGTACATGGCTGAAGTCCATCTCCGTCGGGTCGTAGCCTCTTAGGGAATTAATAGTAGTCGCGGTAGTCATGAGTGAAGCGGGAGCACTCACCGGCGAATGTCGTTGGACTCAGCGTTGCGCGAACGCCATGCCGCGCATCCGCCGGCGCACCTGCGTCTCTGCTGCGGTGACGCACCCAAACCACTCGGCCGTTAGGGTTAGCGCTCTTCGCGTGGTGCTGAGAAGTCACACAGTCTTTACCGCCGAGATTATGGCACTCACAGGTTCACTGGAGGTACCAGGCGATGCCAGGCGTTGAAGGGAACCCGTGGATGGTAAATATACGGTGATCCAATATTGTTATCCGCCGCAATTGAAGATTGTCAACGGAGCCCAATCATCGAACGTCCGCTCTTGACGAACGCTTGCAGCGCCCGGGGATTGGCCAAGAAGCAGGCGGTTTTCCGTATGGTTAGAAGTAGAGAGAAACTAGATCTGTATAGTGGAGCGTGGGACGATAGTACTGTAATTTAGAAGTGTAATTAAATATTGTAAGGAATTCCGATAAAATATGTAAACGTAAAGAAATGAAATAAATTTATTTATGGATAATTTTAGAAATTCAGCAAGGTACTCTTTTTGTGTCTCTAATAAAATTGTAAACTGCCAGAAAAGCATCCCTGTGGCTGGATCCCACTGAAGTCGCCGCAAAAGAAGGAATGGTTGGCGAGGTTAGCGAGAGGCCAAATTTGGTAAATGAGCATTCTAATAGTTTTCTTTGTCTTAGAAAGCGACGGCACGAGAGAAAGTAATGTTCGATAGTTTCAGGTTTGCTGCAAAAAGAACATAGAGGGGACACTGTGAGACCAGACCTGTGTAAGTAAAAATTTAGAGGAGGTATGCCGTATGCGACCTCTAAATTTTGTAAAAGAAACTTCCAATTGCCTTGAGGGACACCAATTAGTATTCCATGGGAAGCCAAGGTGGTGGAAATCAGAAGACAGCGTTAGAATGGATATTGCAGAGTTTTGATATATAGCGAAATTTCTGTACCTAACCGCGGTGACATAAACTGGTGTCGGCAAAACAGATCAAAACAGGAAAGCTCGTGCGAGTGAATCAGCCATTTCAAAGCAAACGTACTTTTCGTAAGCACGGAGGCACCATCGAACGAAATGTTCTTTGAATTGCTGAACTTAAAGATTCTGTTAGTGCTGTTCATACAGATAGCGAGTCGGTCACAATAACAGCTAATGGGTCATTTTGGACTTTCTGCGTTCGTCGTCGTCTTCCACAGCTGGCTGCGTGGCCGTTCATCTTTCTAGCATTGAATTTCACTTCACTTCTGTCGTCGTAATGGGGAGGCCGCGTTTACGGGGGTACAAGCCATTGCTTAAGGGAGTATGAGCCACTCATCGTCTTACGTAACGGAAAGATTTAATTTTGAAGAAATTTAATTTCGAAGAATCAAGCGGCTAATCGCAGGCGAAGGCTGCTAACCATGCCGCCGAGCAAACTCGAGACATCGAACGCAAGCGACAACTGCGGACGGTAGGCATACCGTCAGTGACGTCGTTCTCTCCGTCGCAGGCGATTTTGTGTATAACCTCATAACTGAGAAATACTTTAATGAAACCTCGGGATTAACCCAGTGATAAAAACAGGGGCCATACGTTTCAGCTTCGAACATAAAGCATTTTCACGGAATGAAAAATCCGACTTTTTTTTTTGCTTTTGTGTACAAAGACCGACCTCATCTTTCATTTTGTAGCGCTTCTTTGCCGTGGCGAGAAGCTTCGGTGGGGATGATGATGGCCAGATATTCAGGCTCGTGAGCCTAAACTGCGCGAAATGCTAAGACGACAGGAAGAAACACATGACATTTAGAAACGCAGCTTCTGCGCTTCGCTGTATGCGTTTCTTCTTTTCGTGCAGTTTACTCTTCTTTCAGTATTAACGAAGCGGCACGATAAATCTTATTGCTGTAGCTGGACCGCTTTCTCGTGGTATCACTATTTCCGACAAGGGAGAACGCCAGCGAGCGTGAAACACGTGCACACTGCCCGTCCGCACCAGCTCAAGCGTGTGACGAGGCATCTGCAGTGGAGCCCGATGGAACAGCGTTTCCCTCTGGCGGCTGTCAAAGAAGCGGTGACAGCGGCTGTAAGCGCGCGGGCGGGGAGTTCTACAACTGAAGCTAGTCTAGTAACGTTGGCTCTATCCATGGCGTGCGCAAGCTTATTGCTTCCGACGTGCAGTATCTACAAAAACATCTAGGAGAATTTATTTCTTTGTTCTTCGGTGGGGAATATCCGTAACCTGTACAATCTCGAGGATCAACATCGAAGACCTTCGAAGGCCTTCAGATGTAAGAATTGATTTGAAGGCGGACTTTGGATCGAAATGCCCTAATCACAGTTCAACTCGACCTCTATAAAATGAACGCTTGATACAAGGAAACTTCATGCGCGTTGTGTCATCTAAATTGAAACTTTGAAAAAGTGACGTCGAGCTATAGCAACGTATGCTCCATCTCTTCTTACAACAAGCGCCTGAATTGGATAGATTAAAGTTATCCTTATAACAAACCGAGTAACGTCACCATTGTGCGCTTTGGGAGAAAATGGCCACGTGCGGCTCGTTGAAACGAATATGTAGGCTGGTGAGGCGCTATGTAAATTCTGTAAGCTTACGCGCTGATTTCAAATTGTCCTGCATGACGATGAGATTCCCACCATCCTAGCAATAGATCTTCAAATTTTCGTAACCGTAAATTTTCGTAATATTGGTTATAGACTATCATCTGTAGGGAGCCGCGACGGGAGCGTTTTACTGTAGATGTATATCAAAGGGGTTCGTAACAATAAATGACAAAAAATGAAATGAGGTGTTGCCATGCTTTCAGAAGTCCAGCTTCATCCCGAACGTTTACACTTTCTCAGCGTACAGTGGCGACCGCAATTGTCACAGCCAACAACCGTGCCACTTTACCTTGCTCTGACATAAGCTTCTCCATTGTGTACCCTGTTCTTATGCGCACCTTTTTCGCTTAATTCACCTGATTCCCTCTGTGCCCGCTCACAAATGCTGTAGTTAGAGAACCCGTCATGTTCACATCATTACCCTTGCTCCGTTTTTTCCCCTTCTATACATTTTTTTTTGCTTCTTGAAGAACGTAAAAATGTGGTATTCCCTTTTTGCGTCGGCTGATTTGCATAAGTCACGTGCCAAAATCGCTGACGCTGTTAGCAGTGCGTCTTATGCACAAGCATTTTTTGCTAGTGAGCTTCAGTCTCGGCAGAGAGCGGGGTTACCAGAAAAGAAGGACGCCCGGGCTCTGTTTCGAATTCCAGCCATTCTGGCTCCGTGCTGGCGCTTGATAATTTGCATGCACAATTAGCACTGCGTGATCCAGGCACCCCGCATGTCTGTTTGCCCCAGCCTGGTGAAGCACCCTTTTTGACAATGCTCCATACGTTTAGGAATACCGATCCTCACTAAAATTTCCAAAGTGTCGTAAAAGTGTTTCATAAACAGCTGTCGCGCTTTGCGAGGCCACGGATAATTGCTTCATCTCGATTCACTGTATATGTTAAGGCTTTTGTGGTATATAGAGAACAAATATACGAACCAATTACTTGAATCAAGAGTCATGTTTGCAAGCGTACGCTCGTTCCATACTTATATAAGGCGCCGAAAAATTACGGCAAGTGAAGTCATTGACCTAAATTAGCTACGCCAAGACAGCCGATGCCTTTCGCTCACTGCGCCACAAGTCTCGGTTCCATGCGATGAAAGCCCAAATTGGTTGAAATGCGTCACAGGAGGTAAAACCGAATTTCTCCCCATGTTGTAGTTCGAAAGTGCATTGGCGCCATGACGAAGTGTACAATCAACGCAAGATTACGCCGGAAGCATAAGGAACAGGCTACATCTTAAAGATGTGGGTTGGCGAGCAGGCGAACTTTACTTACACAGCCAGCCCCGCTGGCTTCGGTGACGTGTCGCGCGCATAACACATGCATATGACGCGTATGTTGTGCGGCTAACTTGTTGCCGCATAAGGCAATAAAAATAAATCGCAAGGAATAAGTTTATTCATAGGAAAACTTTTTTAGTTTTAGCCGGAAAGAATAAAAAAAATGAAACGGTGTTTAAAATCATTTCACGTTTGTTCCCCAATGCTCGCCCCAGCTAACAGATGGGGCAAACAGTAGGTGTGACGTGTTTCCTGTTGCCAGTAATGTAATTCATGGGAAACTGTTTAGCTTTCGCAGTTTTTTGTTATGCTCGTGTCAGGTAACGGATGGGATGAACACTACGCGTGACGTGTTTCCGGTTGTCAATTTTTGCCGAGCGTCCCCGCTTGTTGAATTTATTTCTCTATGGTTGAACGGGTAAGGCGAGAGGAATGCAGGAATTTTAATATTTAACCAAGCGGAGACCAAGGTGCAACTGTCAATGCAGCCACAGCCCTGAAGAAAAGCGCCCTCTTCGTACGTTACGCAAAATTCATTTCACATTTGTTATCTTTTTTTTCGATGCTCACGTCAGCCAACGGATGGGATAAAAACTAGGCGCGATGTGTTGCTAATTTTTGCCCAGTGTGCTTTCTTGCTTAATTTCTTTCTCTATGGTCAATAAGATCGCGTACTTTAACGTTCCCGTACCTACCGCCAATGGAGCCATCTCAAAAGAAAAGCGCACTCATTTTACGTTAGACAAACTCCATATATGCCCAGTAATCTCTACCTAAGTTTCTCTTCAGGTCTGGAACGGAACTGTGCTTAGGGAAAGCTTGATCAAACTATACTGACCTAAAGTGTCCGCCACCCGTGTCTTCATATGGAGACCTCCTTTTCTCCTAGTGACGAATGCTAGTCTTCTCGTTTCGCTATGTGGAGTATATTTGCCCTTCCACTACGTAGCATAATAGCGCGCTAAGGCATGACATCATAATGATTTTACTGCTAAATACATCATAGTAGATCTGCGCGAAGTGGCAACCGCAAAGCGACCACCAAGTTCCTGCCACCCATTTCTGTCAAGCTCAGAATAAATGATGCGAAAACTAGCATTTATACGAGAACATCCATACGGACAATATGTAAAGCTCATTCCGTGTATTTTTTTGAGAAATATCAAATGGCCACTTATAAAACACTTAGCAAATTTATATCGTGCGTTAAATGATGCCTTTGCAGGCCTCAGTACTAGATCACGCCACCATAATGTAGGGAGGCTCCGTGTCGCGTTGACTGCGTGTCTCGTCCGAATAGCATCTCGTCGTCAGCGCATGCGCGGTTGCGCAAAATAGCCGCGTGACTGCATCCTTGCTGTTGCAGATTTCAATGCATGGACGCAAGAGTTGGTTATATTAATTCCATGGGTGAACGTTGGAGCCTGTTTTGTGTGTGATGCCAGCCGCGGCAGCTTAGTGCGTAAGGCATTTCAACGCTGAGCTCAAAGTCGTCCATTCCATTGCGACCACGGCGGCCGAATGTCGACTGGAGGGAAATGAAAAAACGAAGCAAAAAAATGAAGACGAAAGAAAGAAAAAATGTGCGTGTACTTGGATTTGGGTGCTCATTAAAGACCCCCATACTGCTAAAATCACTCTGGTAAAATCACAATTGGTAAAATCATCATAGCGTGCCTCATAATCAAAGCTGGATTTCGGCGCGTAAAACCCGACATTACAATTTCTATCGTTATGAGCGAGTAAAGTTTCAAAAGCGCAAGTTTCAGGCACTATATATATTGTGTGGGCTAGTGCTCTTATCCAACCCCGTGTCTCCTGCCTTCCCCTTCACCTTCCTAGGGTGGAGTAAGTTGTGGCTAGAAGGCTTCGTGCCGGCGTGGCGCTTACACCGACTGCGGCATCAAAGTGGAACTGGTTGTATTTACCATTGGGCTCTACGTGACCAGTCTGCTCAGTGCCACTGATGGATAAGCAGGTGCAGCGTAACACCTAATACTCACAAGTCCAGGCTCACAATCGGAACCCTCGTGTATGCTACTGCAAGCTTGCCTCCGCTGCACTGTCGCATCCAGGTACGACCGCTGGATACATGATAACAGATTCCACAAAACACACCTTCATTTAGTACACTACACAGGCATCACAGCACTTATAATACAGATATACACATGAATAATTCAGGTCTCCGGGCAAGTCGCGATCGCAATAAAAAACACATAAAAACGAAGTGCTCAAGTACGTGATAAGGTCTTTATCAGCCATGTTTCCGAGTGATTTGGGAAATTTCGACGTCGCGCCGAGTTTGCATACCTTGAAGATGGGGCTCATCAGACGTTTGTTGCATGGCGAAAATTTTAAGTTTGTAGCTGAGATTACATTTCTTAAGGAAATTGGTCCCACACTTAGTCTCTCCTTTTACTTTTTACGCATACTTTGTACCATTACCAAAATACCAAAATTCGTCGATAAACGAAACAAGAAACTTGATTATATTGCTCGAAAAGAAGAGACATGCCGTGGGTAATGCATAGACGAAATAAGAAGTGTTTATACACACACACGCACACGCACACGCACACACACGCACACGCACACGCACACACACACACACACGCACACGCACACACACACACACACACACACACACACACGCACGCACACACGCACGCACGCACGCACGCACACACACACACACACACACACACTACGTGTAATGCGATAAAGGGGTGAGTATTTATCGCCTTCAAAAAGCAATGCATGCAGTTGTGCTATCGTGCAAGGCAAGTCTTTCTTTGGCGACAGGAAGCCTATTGCTTTCTAGGCGCCGTGCACAAGTATCCAGTGGAATTTAATTTCGTTGTGCTTTCGTTGTGCGATGTTGGTTAGTTGTACCATCTCGAGGGCCGAATTGGAAGGCCATCTTATGGAAATCCAAAAAATACTGTGAAAGCGGACTTAAAATCAATATGCGCTATCCACAAGTCAACTCGATGTCTACAACATGGGTTTTTGACACAAGGAAACATCATGGGCGTTTTGTCATCCGTATTTAAACTTGGAAAAAGTGACGTGGAGCGATAGCAACGTTAGGCTCTATGTCTTTATACAACATGCGCCTAACTTCGTTATGTGAGGCAGTCATGCACGCAGAGAACGAGACTGTGCCATTTTTGACCGTGTTCCAACCCCGCGATCATGCTCCGTCATCATCTCACGGCTGCCTCATTGCTCGTGATTATGGCGCTGATCAGGTGTTCTCGTGAATTAATATTCAAAAAACAACAGTTCGAGAAAAGACTGAACCGGGACGCCACTCTTAATCCTAAGCTTTAACCCGTCGTTTTCCATAATGCAATCTTTGATTGTCTTCATAAGCTGATTTCTAGGAAAGAAACTATATAAATCTGTGACTTATACTGAACGCTGCTGATACACCCCCTCTTGTAAAATCCTGAGGAAATATGAGTTTTTTTTTATTTTGAATGGGTCTTCTACGTGGAGCCCTGTTAAATTGTGAAGGACGAAACACCTCGGCGCATACTGTCAATGGAGCCAATAGGATAATGGGGCGGGCACTCTAGGTAGGCTAGACAAACTCCACAGTTGCCTTGGTATCCGTACATGAGTTTCTCTTCAGTTCCCAATGCTTTTTGTGCAAATGCAAACGGAAATAAAAAACATTGAACTGAAATATCCGCAGCCCGTGTCTTTATACAGAGAGCTGCTTTTCTCCTTACGAACAATGCTAGTCTTCTCGTTTCGCTTGGTGGAGTGCCTGTGCCTGTCCACGACTGAGCTTGATGGCGCAGCAAGGCATGACACCGTAATGGTTTTACCGCAACACACATTAAGCAAATTTGCTCAAAAAATGGGGCAATTGCAAAGGCGGCGCAAAGTTGCTCCCTGCAACTTTTATCAGGCAAACAATATTCAACATATCATTCGAAAACTAGTATTACCCCGAGTACTTCCGTAGGGAGAAATTTGTAAAGCCCATTCCGAGTATTTTGGATAAATATCAGACGGCCACTTATAATACGTATATCTAATTTGGATCCTGCGTTAAAGGATGTGTTTCCAGGTGCCTGAATGAGATCGTGCCGCCATGATGAAGGCTCCGTGTCGCGTTCATTGCCCGTCTCGTCTGCATCGCATCTCGTGATCGGCACATGCGCGGCGGTGCAAAGTAGTAACATGGCGGGGTACTTGCAGTTGCTGATTTGAATGCATGGGCGAGCGTTTTCTCTAGAGTTGCCTATATTAAATCTATAGGTGAAGATTCCAGATTTTGTTTAATGGGATACCAGCAACGGTAGCTTGCTGCTTAAGGGGTTTCTCTGGAAAGCTCAAGGTCGTCCACTCAATCGCTGCCACAGCGGTCGTATTTTCACTGAAGAGAAATGGAAAAAAATGAGAAGAGAACAGACGAAAAAAAAAAACAGTCGTGTACTTGCCCTAAGGGTCATGTTATTCGACCCCAAATTGAAGAAGTCACTCCGAGTCCCTGGTTTTAGCGTGCCTCATAATAAAAGCCGGCTTTCAGCACGTAAAAATTAACATTGCAATTTCTAGCCTGATGAGCGAGCAAAGCTTCAAATGCGTCAGTTTCAGCCATTCTAAATATTGCGCGGGCAAGTGCTGTTATCCCACCCTGTGCCTGCTCCCTTCCGCTTCACCGAACCATGGCGGAGAAAATGCTTAGAAGGCTTCGGGCTGGGGTGACCCTTAAAGCGGCTGTGGTCACAAAGTGAAGTGTTCTCATTTACCACTGGGGTGCCACGTGTCCATACCCCGTAGTATCCGTGGTGGAGAGGCAGATGCGTACCACCTAATCTGCACAAATCCCTGCTTTCCTAGGAATGCTCGCATCTCCTACTGGAAGCCTGCCTCCGCTACGATGTCGCCACGAGCTACGACCACTGGATACGTGACGAGAGATTCCACAAAGCTCTACTTCGATTCCTACCCAACACAGCCCTCACAGCACAGATATAATACAGATATACACATCAAGAATTATGCTTTCGGGGCAAGTCCTTATCGCAATAAAAAAATTGCATATCGTGAACTGTAGCACAGCAAGCGGTCGGTATTTTCTTCGATGCCGCAGACCTCGCAAGCTACACTGTCGGCGACTCCAATTAATGTAGAGTATGCCTTTGTGAAGGCAACTCCTAATCAGAGGCGACCGAGATGCGTAACTTTACGTCGAGGAAGTCCGATTGGAGGTCGGAGAGGCAGTGAGGGGTTTAATTGATGCAGTCGTGTAAGTGGTAAGTTTGGCAAGTTCCATTCGGACAGTGAGAGACTGCGTGACAGGTGCCGAAGATGCCTTGTGGCGTCTGTCCAACGAAGCGGAATTAGAATGCTGTGCTCTTCTTGATGTGCTTTGCGAGCCGCGTTATCGGCGGAATCATTGCCACTGATTTCACAATGGGCCAAGCACCCACTGAAATACAACCTCGTGACCGTTTGGTTGGACGTGATGGTGAAGTTTCACGATTTATTATGTCAATTGTTCACAAAATCCGCGTCGGAGAACTGACTGCGTGCACTGTAACGCTGGTTTTGAGTCACACAACACAGTCCATTTTCTAGGCCTTTCAGAATCAATTAAATTGCGTTGCACGACGCAGAGCCGTTTGTTCTGCCACCGTTGAGGTCGTGACATGCGATGTCTTGAACCACAGTGTTTAAAAAATGTAATATATATTGTGGGGTTTCACGTGCAAAACACTTTCTGATTATGAGTAACGCCATAGTGGAGGACTCCGGAAATTTCGACCACCTGAGGTTCTTTAACGTGCACCTAAATCTGAGTACACGGTTGTTTTCGCTTTTCGCCCCGATCGAAATGTGACCGCCATGGACAGGATCTGATCCCGCGATCTTGGGCTCAGCAGCCCAACGCCAAAGCCACTGAGCAACCACGGCGGGTGAACCGCAGTGTTATTCCTAGCGTTGGTACAGCCACCGCACCACCAGAACAGGATGACGTAGTCGCTCCAGCGGTATAGTTGTGCATGTGGTTGCTGTACCTTTCCTGCAAGAGAAGTAATCTCAGCTGTTTTAGAGCAGCGGCCGGTAGATCTCTCTTCTACTGTAGTCCTGGAATCAATATATGCACTTGTGGACGGCTCACACACCACGGAGGAAACTCTGGCTTAGCCGCAAGTGAGCACCCAGAAGTAAGCGACGCACAATGGGCACTGACAGCAGCGCTAAATGTCGAGCAGGGCTTTGCATCAGTGAAGCTCGCCAGGTGGTGGGAAGGGGCCCTAGCATACTGTCTGAGATGCATACGCATTGTACGCATTGTCTAAATGGTAATGTGCGTCGTGATTGGGTAATCCTGCGCAATGGCAATGGTTTCGGCCGTCGATGCACTACATGGTAAGCAAAGACATATCTTAAGGGCATGGGCTTCAATGCTGTGAATCGTACGCAAGTTAGTCTTGCAGGTGTTGGATATTGGAGGCAGGCTGTATCACAGGAATCCAATGAACATCACCATGTGCAGCTGTAACACAGCGTGTATAAGACAGTCCACAACTTTTATTTGCAAGGAATTTGAATAGGCGACACATTGCGGTCAGCCGCTTTTTCACGTAATTCACTTGGGGAGTCCAAGACAGGTCTCTGTCAATTACGACTCCGAAGAACCTATGATTTCTGCTGTGAGGTATAAGTTGTCGGTCAATAGATATGCCGTAAGCAGATATTGGCTTCCTCGTGAATGCCAGCATTGCGCACTTTCCGCATGATATTTCAAGTCCTTGTTGACGAAGGCAGCAAGATGTCATTGTGGCGGCCTTCGGAAGCCTAGCGCGAAGCTGAAGTCGTGAAACACCTGATGTCCAAATGCGGATGTCGTCCGCATAGAAGGAAAGTCGCACGGTTCATCGCAAGTTGTCAACTAATGCAATGAGGATCAGATTGAAAAGCGACGGGTTAAGCACTCTGTCTTGAGGGACTATTCGGCTACCGTAATGCTAGGATGTCGTAGTAAGTGGAATGCAAAGGGTTCGGTGCCGGATGTCATCACTGAAACTAGCAATCCAAGTTATAGGCGACACAATGTCAGAAGATGACGTCAAAACCGAAAGGAGTAAGGACGAATGCCTTTTTTGTTCTACACGTGCTGGGAATCCTACGAGTTGCGACAGCGGCAATTCAGAGCAGACATTTAGAAAACAAGTAGGCTTCATCAGATTCATCAGTTGCCGCGGCTTAGAAAAGAGAAAAGAGTGTTGTCACTGCAAGAAAGAAAAACCAAAGTCATCGAGTAAAAAAAAAATTGATATACCTAGAAAAGTTCCAAAATATTTGATCCAATCAGTCCTGAAACATTTCACGAAAACCACTGCTATATTGCGGCGCCCGGTAACCTGCCCCAAGAATTTTTTTCTTTGAAATATAAACGATCACAGAGCAGCAAATCATTTCCAACTCTGCTCAAATAGGAAAAATACCACATTGAACTGATTCGCAAACTGCGATAAAAAATTTCGAGCACGCTTAAGATTCGCCTCTAAGAGCGAAACGCGATAGCATTAAACAAACCTTTATTGTTTATCTTGCTTCGCGGCAACTGTAGCCTATGTAACCGTAACATTTTCCTAGAAACGCTGCCGGCGAACGCTATGCACGAAGGTGAACTTTCTGGTTCTTCCTTTTTTTGTCTCCCCCCACATAGCATTTGGCGCCGATGACGAGCTTGCGCGGAGGCGAGCGCCATCTAGATGGTGCTGCAAATAAGGAACTTAGCAGGGCGCGACGTTCCTTTTATTGGAGACCTCAAACAGCAGCTGGAAAAGAGATTTGCGTTCGAGTTTTCACGCGACAGAATTACGGTTTCTCGCATATTCCAATTACAATTCGACACTATAATATCATTGATAGCCTGTGCGTCGCACATTACGAATTTTCTGACGCATTTTACTTTGAGAAGTTCAGTTAGTTCAGTAACGCCTCCGCCAGACGAAGAAACAATTTCTAAGAAATCTGCTCTACTCTCAACCGTGCGCATGGCCGCCGCATTTCGATGGGGGAGAAATGCGAAAACACCAGTGTACTTGGATTTAGCTGCCCAGTAAAGAACCGCAGGTAGTTCAGATTTCCGGTGTCTGCCACTACGACATGCTTCATAATCAGATGAAAGCTTTAGTACGTAAAACCCCATATTTTTGTAATTTCAGCCTTTCTGTTTTGAAAATGTGGCGGAGACGTGCATGTCCAGACGATGTCTCCCGCGAATTTCCCAAACATCTACTGAACTCGAAATATCACCGGAGCAAACGTCCATAGCTAAAACGTTAAGCCCAGAAGAAACAATAAAGTGCAGTATGGAATGAAAGTCTGCGGTGACATACACTGTCGGTGCAGCCGGTATTGTTATCCGAGAAAAACTAATGAATTTTCCTCTTGCAATCGCGAATGCCTTGGTAGTGTCACGGGAGCCAGCTCATTAACAAAACGGGCACTCTTTGTACGTTACACAAACCACGCAGGTGCACTGGGATATCTACACAAGTTTCTCTTCAGTTGTCGAAGGCAATTGTGAATATGCAAACGGCGATCAAATTATATTTACGTAAAATATGTGCAGCCCGTGTCTTTATTCGGAGATCTTGTTTTCTGCTATAGAAAAATGCCAGTGTACTCATTTTGCTTCATGGAGTATTTTTGCCTTTACTTTACATAGCTTGATAGCGCACTGACGCGTGACATCGCAACGATTTTACCGTTAGACACATTAGATTAAATCTGCGCGAAATAAAGTGGCAACCGCAAAGGCACCGCTAAGTGCTACCTCCCATTTCTGTGAGTCTAACAATATTCATTATACGGTGCGAAAACTCGCATTTGCTCGAGCACGTACGTATGGGGGACAATGTGAAAAGCTAATTCCGTGCATATTTTATGAATGCCACATGGCCATTTATAAAACATTCAGCTATTTTTTGTCGTGCGTTAAAGGATACGTTTGGAGACGCCTGAACTAGATTCCGCAAACATAATGAAGGGTGGCTCCGCACCACGTTCATTGCGCGTCTCGTCTGGGTCCCATATCGTCAGCGCAAAGTATCTGTATCAGCAGTAGCAGTAGAAGCATCTTTTGGCATCTACGGATACGCAGCAGACAACGTGTAGTCATTCCTTTTATCTGCATTCCACGACTGCAGATGAAGTCAAGGTGTGGATTAGTTCTCTAAAGTCGAATATCATTTGATCGTGTAGTCCACGCCAAAAGGCTCATAGCGACGACTACAGAGCTGCTTCGAGTCCCTGAATATTGACCATTTTTGAGACTGTTTTTGGTGGACGAACTAACATATATGTGGCCCGGTGAGGATTTCTTGAAAAATTACGCATGCCATACCCCTGTGCTATCCAATTTAAGTATGCGTGCTTAAATACCAGTTTGTGTAAAAAAAGAAAGCCACAGTTTGTCCGACAGGCGAAACATTTAATTGTGATACCGAAGTGTTAGACAACTGCACATAGTAAGGTTCGTAGTTTTACCGGCTACGTAATTCACAGTAAATAATCTCTAACTAAATAAATTACGAAGCACGATGTCACGTTCACCAAGGCAAACATGAGCAACGCTGTCATGATGATCGTTGGAATCCGTAGTCAAAAACTTGGAGCTGCCTCTCGCGTGAACGCCTGTCCGACGCGTGAGTTTACACAACCTTCAACACCAGGCACACTGCAAGACAGCGCACGTGAAGCGACGAGTCATCTCGCCTCGCCCAACTATGCATCCGTCGCAGATTGCCATCAAAACAGCGCACCAGGGAATGCGCTCAACCAAACAGAGAGCCATGCGCAGCCACGGACGCCCGCCTTCACTTTCCCTCTCACGTCCGCCATACCATCATACATACATACGTACGTACATGCACACTGTACTAAGGCAGAAAGATGGGCGAGTTGGAACGGGTGCATACTTAATAATACAGCGCGAAAAAAATGGAAGACACCGATTTAGAAAGACCAACGCATTCTAACTCGGCGTCTTCCGTGTTTTTCGCGCTGAATATTAGGTATTTACACACACAGGCGTACACATACACGCCGCCCCCCCCACACACACACGCACGCACACACACACTACGTGTAACGTGAGAAAGGGGTATGTATGGTCTTCAAACAGCAATGCTTACAGTGGTGCTATCGTGCAAGGCAACTCTTCCTTCGGCGATCGCAAGGATATTGCTTTCCACACGCCATGCACAAGTATCCAGTGGAATTTAATTTCGTTGTGCTTTCGTTGAGCGATGTTCGTAAGTTGTAAACCTCGAGGGCCGATATAGAAGGGCATCTTATGGAAATGCAAAAAATACTTTGAAGGCGGACCTAAAATCAATATGCATTATTCACCGGTCGACTCGATGCCCACGACATGGGCGTTTGACAAAAGTAAACATCATAGGCGTTTTGCCATCCGTATCTATACTTTAAAAATGTGACATCGAGCGATGGCAACGTTACGCTCAATCTCTTTTTATCTTATTTTTATTTATTTATTTATACATACTGCAGCGCAGTTTGCGCTATAGCAGGAGTGGGTTAAGAAAATGTACAGAAAATGCATTGGAGTATACAGCGGTAAACACAAGTGAACACTTTTAAAGAGCACAGATGAAAGGAAAATACACAAAACTACAAGTGAACACTTTTACAAAAGAGCACTGGTGAAAGAATACAAAAGAAGTTATACAAATGCTGCCAGGCATACCCATGCCTGATTATGCCCATACCCATACCCATGATTATGCATCTAGGATGGCGGTTGCAAAAATTTGGGATGAGCATGGGCGAATGGATCCAGGTAATGAATTCCAGTCTTCGATTGAGCGGGGAAAGGAGCTGAATTTGAACATGTTAGTACGTGCGTAGTAGGGTATTAAGTTTCGGTCATGATGTCTTCTCGTTGATGATCCCGGCGCGAAGTTAATGTAGTTATCATTTGAGAGCCTAACTAAAGAATTGACAATGGAGTGCAAGAATTTTAATGAGTCGACACGGCGACGAGAAGAGAGCGTGTTTAGGTTCAAGGAAGAAAGTGCTGAAGAGGGCGAAAAGTCTCGATCGTAACGATGACATATAAATCGCACAGCTTTTTTCTGTATAGCCTCTAGTTTATTAATATCTAACTGCTTATGCGGGCTCCAAACTACAGATGCATAATGAAGAACAGGGCGGATTAGAGATTTATACATTAGTAACTTTGTGTCTTTAGGAGAACGGGTTAGCGTTCGCCTCAAGTAACCTAATTTTTTTAGCGCTTTACTGCATATGTAGTCAATTTGTTTGGACCATGACATGTTATGCGTAAAAATGACACCGAGATACTTATACTCAGAAACCTTATCTACTGTACGGCCATTGGACGAGTAACTGAAAAGGCAGGGGGAAGATTTGTTGCAGAAAGACATCAGAACGGTTTTATTGAAATTAATGTTCATTTGCCAAGTGTTACACCAATCGCAAAACCTAGAAAACGACTCTTGAAGGCGATAATGATCATTAGAAGATTTAATCACTTCATATAGAATGCAGTCATCAGCATAGAGACGGATGTTAGAAGAGCAGTGAAGTGGCAAATCGCTTATGTATAATAAAAAAAGAAGCGGCCCAAGGACGGAGCCTTGGGGCACACCTGATATCACATCAACAGTAGCGGAGTCAGTCGAACTGTAAGAAACGAACTGGGAGCGAAATGAGAGAAAGCTTAAAATTCAGTTAACCAAATGAGGATTATTCAGTACAGCATTAGGTTTAGCAATAAGTTTAGAATGTGAAATGGTGTCAAATGCCTTCGAAAAATCTATAAAAATTGCATCAACCTGGTTGCCTACGTCAAGGTTAAATGAAATGTCATGCGTGAACTGAAATAGCTGCGTTAACGTGCTAAAACCGCGCCTAAACCAGCGTTGCATGTTAGACAGTAAATTATTTGATTCCAGAAAGAGCGTGATGTGCTTATGAATGATGTGTTCCAACATTTTCCATGACTGTGGCGTCAGTGAAACTGGTCTGTAATTCGACAAACACTGCTTATCTCCAGATTTATAAAGAGGGAGCACTTTGGCTAACTTCCTTGAAGAAGGCACAGTAGATGATGATAAGGACCTTCTGAATATGACTGACGGATATTTTGATGACCACAACGAATAACGAACAAGGAAGGCATTGCGTATCCCGTCCGGACCGGTGCATTTCTTAACATCCAGGTTTATTATAAGGTTGAGGACGCCTTCGCAGTTTATCTCAACGTCACTGATTGCTTCAGAAGAAACTATATTGGTAAGTGTCGGGACAAAGTTGTTATCGGAAACAAACTCGGATTGAAAATACTTGTAGAATGCATCGGATATCACCGCCGGGTCGTTGGTGACGTCATTATCTATTGTGAAAGAAGTGGATGAGGCATCGCGAGGTAAAATAGAAGACAAAAATTTTCGTTGGTTACTTGTTAACAAATTGTGCAGGCGAACGCGAAAAAAGAACTCCTTGGTATTTTGCAACATAAGATGGAGTTCTTTCTTTGCCTTAACAAATCTATCCAATGCCATGGGATCCATGCCTCTTCTGGAACGCCTTAACCTTCGAACGCGACGGGACAAGTGCAAGATATCGCGAGTCATCCAAGGAATGTTAGAATTTTTTTTTTAGTTTTAATGGGCAAAAAACGTTCGATACATGATTTGACAAGACGCTCAAAGGAATTAGCAAGGCAGTTGACGTCCTGGTTGTCTGCAAGCGCACTAAACGTATCGAAATGATGAGATAAGGCATCAGTAATGGAGTGTTCGTCCGCACGAGTGAAATCAGGGAAACTACTAAACGTGTAGGGGGATTTAGGAATTGGACAGGAGAGTGACACTAAAACGCCTCTATGGTCTGAAATACCATCAATTACGTCGCAAGAAAAGTCACGTTCGGCTAGGTAAGCGCTTGGTCTCAGCCGACGCAATGGTACACAGATGCGCTCAGCCAGACAATGCTAGACGCTGGCAGTGTTCCTTCTATTTGCACTCAAGACAAATGCGTGGGTGCAATGCCTGTTTTCAGTCGTTAAGAAGACAGAATTTTCAAGACACTAGTTTCTGAGCTCCTTGGCGTTATCTTTCCCGCGTTTTGCCACCACAAGCAACAGATTCCAGTCTTATCATTCCTGGCAATCGGTGGTCGCGTTTTCGCAAGCGTGAGTACCTAAAGAAGGTCTAGGTTGGGGTCACACAAAGCGTCATAACCTTGTCCCACTGAGACTGAGTAAACGCCAAACTTACTTTCTCACCATGGTCAAGCCGCTTTTCGTTGACTGTGTCACAACGCCAGGCGCGGTGAACGTGCCTCGAAAGTATCTGAAAAATAACGAAATTATTTACAATAATGTTCGAGGTCAGAGAAAGCGCCAAAGCGTGTCCCAGTAAGATTCAGTGCACGCGAAACTTGCGTTACTAAGGCGGGTGAGGCGAGCATGCGCAAAAACTACCGAAAAAGGTAAAATAATGTTGAGGCTCATAGAAAGCGTCGCAATCATCTCCTAGTACGAGTTATTAACTCAAATTAACTACTCTAAGAAAGCAGAGCTGTGTTTCGCTTACTGCGTCACAAGTCTCGGTTCCGTGTTATAAGAGTCTAAATTGGCTTAACTGGGTCGCAGACTGTCAAACAAAATTCCTCATCTTGCTGTAGTACGATAGTGCATTCGCGCTGTGTCGAAGTACACAACGAAGGCAAGAACACACCGGCAGCATAAGAAACAGGCCACATCCAAAAGATGGGGATCGCCGAACAGGCGAACTTCACATATGCAGGCGGCTTCGCTCGCTTCGGTGGCGTGTTGGCGCGTAAAGCATGCATATGAGGCGTCTGCGGCACCGCTAACTCGTTGCTATGTAACTCACGAAAAATAAATCGCAAGGTGTAAGTTCATTGAACGCTAAAACATTTAAGCTTTAGCAGGAAATAATAAAAAAATAAATAAAACGTTGTCTAAATTCATTTGACATTACTCTTTTTTCGATGGTCGCATCATCTAAAGAATGGGACTAACACTAGCCGTGACGTGTTTCCTGTTGCCAGTAAGTTCATTTATTGGAAAAACTTTATCGTTTTAGCGAGAAAGAATAAAATAAAAATAAAACGCCGTCTGAATTGATTTCACATCCTGTGTTTTTTTCCACTGCTCGCGTCAGCTTATGTGTAGAATGAACACTAGGCGTGGCGTGTTTCGTGTTCCCAATTTCTGCCGAGTGTCCCGTCATGTTTATTTTTTCTTTCCCTGCAGGTAAACGAGTAAGCCAACAACTGAAATTATTTTACTTTGAAGCAAGCGGTGATGGAACTGTCAATGATGCCAAAACGTAAAGAAAAGCGCATTCTAGGTACATTACTCAAAATTCCTTTCACATTCCCTTATTTTTTTCCGATGCTCGGGTCAGCATAGCGGATGGGATGAACACTAGACTGGGCGTGTCCCATCTTGTTTAATTTCTTTCTCAATTATCCAGAAGTTTTCGTACTTCAAATAGAGCGAACGTGAAGGTCACTGTCTATAGAGCCAACTACTTAACGAAAAGCGCGCTCCTGATATGCTTCACAAACTCCATAGTTGCCCAGGAGTCTCTAGATAAGTTTCTCTTCATTTCCCGAATGGAAATGCGCTAATGCTACCGGTTATTAAGCAGTGTTGACATAAAATATCCGCCGCCGGTGCCTTTATATGTACACCTTCTCTGTTGATCAAAAATGCTAGGCATCTTGTTTCACTACATGAAGTATATTTACGCGTCCACTACGTAGCTTGATAGCGCACCAAGGCACAACATCGTAATGCTTTTACCGCTGTACAGATTAGAATAAATCTGCCCGAAGTGGCAACCACAAAGGCGCCGCCAAGTTCTTGCCTCCCATTATTGTCATGCTCGCAATAATTGATGCGAAAACTTGCATTTACTCGAGAACGTCCATACGGACAATGTGTAAAAGTCCGTCAGCGTATTGTGGAGAAATATGGGATCGCCATTTATAAAACATTTAGCTAATAATTAGCGTGCCCTAAAGGATGCCTTTGCGGGCACCTTAACTAGATAGCGCCTCCATAATCAAGGGATCCTCTGTATCGCTTAGATTGCGCGTCTCGTCTTAATCGCATCTCGTCGTCGGAGCATGGGCGGCGGTGCAATGTAGCAACATGGTGGCGTCCTCGCGGTTGCAGGTTTCGATGCATGGGCGCTAGAGTTGGTTATATTAACTCCATAGGTGAACGTTGGAGTCTGTTTTAAGTGTGACGCCAGCCGCGGCAGCTTAGTGCGTAAGGCGCTTCACTGCTGAGCTCAAGGTCGTACATTAAATCGTGGTCATGGCGGCCGAATGTCGACGGGAGAAAGAAACTAAAATACGCGCGTGTGCTTGGATTCAGGGGCACGTTGAAGATTTCGAAATTGATAAACTCAATCCGAGTCCCTCACTGTAGCGTGCCTCATGAACAAAGCGGGCTTTTGGTGCGTAAAAACCAACATTTAAATTTCTAGCGTTATGAGCGAGCAAAGTTTCAAAAGCGTCAGTTTCAGCCACTGCATATATTTCGTGCGCAAGTGCTCTTATCCTTCCCTGTGCATGCTTCCGCCCCCTTCACCTTCCTAGGGCGGAGGAAGTTTGGGTTAGAAGGCTTCGGGCCAGGGTGGCCCTTACACCAGCTGTGGCCTCAAAGTGGAAGGGGTCGTATTAACCAGTGGGTGCTACGTGTCCAGACTACTCAGGGCCAGTGACGTATAGGCAGATGCCGTGTACCACCTAATACGCACAGGTCCAGGCTCACAATCGAAACTCTCGTGTCTCCTATTGCAACCTTGCCTCCGCTACATGCAATGTCGCATCCAGCTTTGACCGCTGGGCGCATGGCAATAGATTCCGCAAAACACAGCTTCAACAAGTACACTACACACGCCTTACAGCACAGATATAATAGAGTTAAACATATCAAGAATTAAGGCTTCAGGGTAAGTTGGGATGACAATAAAAACGTACAAAAACGAAGTGTTCGAACATGTTATACGGTGTTTATCAAGGTTGTCTGCGAGTGCCTTGGGAAATTTCGACGTCATGCCGAGTTTGCATGTGGCGAAAATGGGGATCATAAGATGTTTATTGCATGGCGAAAATTTAAAATTTGCAGCTGTGATTACATTTGTAAAGAAAACTGGTGCCACACTTTTGTCCCTCTTTTTCATTTTCACGCACAGTTTGTGTCATTGCCAAAATTGATTGTTGAACTAAACAAGACACGTGATCATATTGCTTGAAAAGAAGAGGTATGCCGTGGGTTATGCGTAGACGACACCAAAAGCGTCAGATTTAACCACAGCTTCTGCAGTAAATTACGTATTCAAGCAGTGCGGGAGCGTTTTAAATGTGTTTCATGAAAAGGGAGGGGGGGGGGGGGGTCTGCAGAATTTGGCACGCTTTCCAGGGACCACTATTATTTCCCTAAGGATTTTATTGCCTTCGAGGCCAGGCACTCATGAGGTCTGGCCAGTCTGAGCGGACAAGGGAAGTGTATACCACTCGCTCTAACGATAGTGTCTGCTCAGTATCGCAACGTTACATGCCGCGCAAAGTAGTTAAATTTCAAACCAAACGCCGTTTGCAGTTCTCCGCGGGGGCGCCGCCTCCCAGTGAAGGAGTGCATGTTTATATCGCGCAATTGCGCCTACGTACATGGCAGCCCTGTGAAGTCACTCATAGTGATACGCGACTACAAAAACTATTCAAGCCTGACATCATTTATCGTTTACTATGTTATTTCAATGGATGACTTAGAGTGAAGAGAAATAATGAAACACGCAAGCCGAATGTCCTCGTGTTTTTCTTTTACTTCGTGCCGTATGGTAAGAGAGATGTACTTCGATTTCGTCTCCTTGTTCCCACGTCACGCATTTGCGCGCTCAGAGAACCAAACTAGGTCGTTTATACTTGCGTATTCCAGCGCCGTGGTCAGGCTCTTTCATCCTCTCACGCCTGCCTCATTGGTCGCGATTACGGCGCTGATCAGGTGTTCTTGTGTAGAGCGCGAGAAATCACTTGCTGCGCAAAACAAGACACAAAAGAGCTCGCCCGCGATACCGTCATCGGAACTTTACCACTCAGCAAAAATACGTCAGAGCAAATAGAAGGCAGGACCGGTGACGTATCCGTCAGGCGATCCTCCGGCCGAGGCATGGGAGAGTGCAGAGGCGGAATTTCACTTACTGAGCCTAGAGAGGCAAAATGGAGAGGGTGTCTATTTCGGTGGTTACACTCGTCTGTTTGCAATCACGGGTTAGCACCATTGCAAATATTTCAATCTCTGCTATTAATGATCAAATTTAAAGAAGTGTTGCCGCAGAACGCTACTTAGACTTAGAGGGCACGTAACAACATCCAAAGGATAGCCAAAATATCATTGTGGCTCTTTGAGGGTTCTCCTAAAAAGGGCGCTTACTATAGCACTTGTGCAATCGAATTTATGTGCGCATGCCTATGTTCCAGTTTTCGTATTAAAGAAGGTAACAGTTTCGTACAAATGGCGAAGTACTTAATTGCAATAGTGAATTGCTAGACAACTACGCGTCGTAAGTTTGATAGTTTTATGGGCTACATAGCTCAAAGTAAACATTTTCTTACTAAAAAAATAGCAAGCACGATCTCATGTGCACCTAGTCAAACAGGAGCCGCGTTGTCATGATGAACCCGCCGTGGTTGCTCAGTGGCTATGGTGTTAAGCTGCTGAGCACGAGGTCACGGGATCGAATCCAGGCCATGGCGGCCGCATTTCGATGGAGGCGAAATGCGAAAACACCCGTGTATTTAGATTTAGGTGCACGTTAAAGATCCCCAGGTGGTCGAAATTTCCGGAGTGCTCCACTACGGCGTGCCTCATAATCAGAAAGTGGTTTTGGCACGTTAAACCCCGTAATTTATTTTTTTTAATTTTGTCATGATGAAGTACTGTCGGCATCAAGAATGCAACTCTTGGAGCAGCCTCTCACTTCAGGGCATTTGCGACAAGTGAGTTTACGTGATCTATAACACTTAGGGACGCTGGAAGACAACGCACGTGAAGCGACACGCCATCTCGGCTCCCTCCACTATTTGCCCGCCGCAGGTTACCTCCGATGTACCGCACGCAACCAGGGAATGTGCTCAACCACCCGAAGAACCATGCGCAGCCACTGGCCCCCACCTTCCCACCCCGTCCCATGTGTGCCATACTATGGCCACCATACATACATACATACATACATACATACATACATACATACATACATACATACATACATACATACATACATACATACATACAATAATACATACATACATACATACATACATACATACATACATACATACATACATACATACATACATACATACATACATACATACATACATACATACATACATACATACATACATACATACATACATACATACATACACACATACACACATACATACATACATACATACATACATACATACATACATACATACATACATACATACATACATACATACATACATACATACATACTACAGAAGCACTCATGAGCACTCCAATCTAAAGCTTTCGTCGGCCTCCAAAGAAAGTGTGTTTTCTGCAGGGGTGCGATTTCGACAACCGTACGGTTGGCATTTTCCTGCATCGCTTTCCGCGCTGAATGCTCGATACGCCCATCAAGACGAATAGCGTAGCATTCGAATATATAGCTTTAAAGGCAGGCGAACACAACAAGTTTCGCGCCTTCCAAAATATAATGGCGTCACTTCTGTTTTTAACGCATATGACGTCGCGTTATTTTTTCTTCTGCCGCAATTGTTCCCTCCACATACAGATGGCGCTAAGCCCCATGAACTGGCGATAAACCGCCACGTTTTGAACGTATTGGCTCCTAAGGAAGCTTCGCTACCGGGTCTATATTTACCTTCGCATGGGCGCAAGAGTAGTTTTTGTTAACTCGATAGGTGAGCGTTGGAGCCTTTTTTGTTGGGTGATGCAAACCGCGGTCGCTTACTGCGTCAAGCTTTCACTGCTGAGCTCAAGGTCGTACATTATATAGCGGCTGCGGCGATCGAATTTAGACGGGGCCGAAATGGAAAAATAAGACGAAAAAAGAAAAAGAAACAAATAGATCAACGCGTAGGTGGATTTAGGTGCACCTTAAAGAATCCGAAATTGGTAATGTCGCTCTGAGTCGGTCATTATGGCGTGCCTCATAATCAAAGCGGGCTTTCGGCGCGCAAAACCGAACAGTGCAATTTCTAGCGTTATGAGCGAGCAAAGTTTCAAAAGCGTCAGTTTCAACCAATATATATATTGCGTGGGCAAGTGCTCTTATTCCACACTCTGCTCCTTATCCCACTTTCTGCTCCATCCCCTTTCACCTTACTAGGGCGGAGGAAGTTGTGGTTAAAAGGCTTCGGACCAGGGCGGCTCTTACGCCAGCTGTGATCTCAAAGTGGAACCGGTTGCATTTACCGTGGGAAGCTACATGTCCAGACTGCTCAGTCCCAGTGCCGGATAGGCAGATGCGTACCACGTATTATGGAGAAGTGCAGGCTTACAACCGGAATGCTCGCGTATGCGACTGCAAGCATGCTTCCGCTACAGTGACACAACCAGCTATGACCACTGGGTGCGTGATAACAGATTCCATAAAACACACTGCTTCAATTAGTACTCTACACAGGCCTCACAACACACATATATTACAGACATAACCATCGAGAATTAAGGCTTCAGGGCAATTCGTTATCGAAATAAAGAAACATAAAAAGTAAGGGCTCAAACACGTTACACGGTGTTTTATCAACCATGTCTCCTAGTCCTTCGGGAAATTTCGATGTCATGCCGAGTTGAATGTGGCATAAATGAGGCTCATTCGATGTTTCCTGCATGGCGAAAGTGTTCAGTTTGTAGCTGTGGTTACATTTGTAAAGAAAACTGGTCGCACAGACTGTCCCTCATTTCAAATTTTACGCATGGTTTGCACCATTAGCTAAATTCATCGTTGATCTACACAATGCACTTGATTATATTGCTTGAAAAGAAGAGGCATGTCGTGGGTAATGCGTAGACGAAATCAAACGCGTCAGATTTAACCACAGCTTTTGTAATAAATTACGTATTCGATCAGCACGGGAGCCTTTTAAATCTGTTTCATGAAGGGGGCTACAGAATTTAGCCGGCATTCCGGGAACAACTAGTACTACCTCCGATTTTATATTGCCTTCAAGACTGGCCCCTCACCAGGTCTGACCATCTTGAGCTAAGAAGCGCACTGCATACCAGGCGCGCTAACGTGCGTGTCTGCTAAGTATTACTTTCTTATGCGTCGCGCTAAGAGCTTAAATCTTAAACGAAACACCGATGGCCGTTCTCCTCACGGACGCCGCCCTCCCAGCGAGAGAGTCGACGTATTTCGCGCAAGGGTGCCTACGTACATGGCAGAGCTTTGACGTCGCTCATAGTGACACCTGACTTTTAAATTATTCAACTCGAAATCATTTGTTTGTTTACCATGTTTCTTTAACAGATGACTTAGAGTCAAGAGAAATAATGAAGCCTACAAGTCAAATGTCCGCATGTTTTTATTTCACTTCGTGCCATGTGGCAAGAGAAGTACTTCGATTTCGTCTGCTTGTTCCAATGTAACGCCTTCGCGCGCGCAGACAACGAAACTGTGTCGTTTTCTAGCGTATTCCAGCGCCGCCATCATGCTCCTTCATCATCTCACGGCTGCCTCATTGCTCGTGATTACGGCACAGATCACGTGTTCTCGAGAAGGAGCGCGCGAAATCGCTTCGTGCACAAAACCAGACAGACGTACGCTTCATCTCGCCCGCGATATAATCACCGGAAGTGCACCACTCACCAAAGACGCTGCAAATAGGAAGGCAGCTCTCATGCCTTATTTGTCATACGACCCTCCGGCTCATGTACGCGAGAACGCAGGCAAGGAATTTCACTTGCGGAGGCTAGACGGGGTAAGTGAAAGATTGTCTATTTTTGGAGTGACGCTCGACTCCTGCAATCGTGGGTTAGGGCCATTTCAAATATTTTTCTCTCCGCTATGAATGAACTTAGCGGAAGAAATGTTGTGGCAGAACACTCCTTAGAGGGTACGTAACGGCTTCCAACGTCTAACCAAGATATTCTGTGTGGCCCGCTGAGGGTTCTTAAAAAAGGGGCGCATACCATATGCACTGTGCAATGGAATTTAAGTGTGCGTGCTTAAACACCAGATTTTGTAAAAATTCAAGTTTACTGTTTCGCCCGAAATGCGAAGCTCTAAATTTGATGGCAAAGTGTTAGACAACTACACATATTAGCGTTCGTAGTTTTATCGTCTCCACACGTCACAGTAAACATTCGCTTGCTAACTAGCAACACCTTACCTCTGGTTAACCTCCCTGCCTTTCTCTGCATTATGCTCTCTCTCTCTCTTGTCACACCCGGCAATACAAACATGAAACACGCGGTCATGAAAGTTGCGATAATCACGAGTCAAGCTCTTTGAGCCGCCTCTCGCTTCAGCGCCTGTTCTACTTTCGCAATCTCCAGCGCTAGGCACACTGACAGACAGCGTATGTGACGCGACAGGCCATCTCGGCTGGCCCAAGTATATATATATGCACCCCCCGCAGATTACCTCCAAAATAACGCACTAAACCGCGCAAAGAACCATGCGCAGCCACGGCCGCATTCCTTCACACAACACACACACACACACATACACACACACACACACACACACACACACACACACACACACACACACACGCACACACACACACACACACACACACACACACACGCACGCACACGCACACGCGCGCGCACGCACGCACGTACATAATACGTGCACAGCCGCAGTGCAGAAGTATCCAGAGGAAGCTAATGTCGTTGTCCTTTTGAGCAAATGTCCATAACTTGTTCAATCTCGAGGGCCGAAATTCAACGGCAACTTCTTGAAACCCATGATAGGATTTGAAGACGCGCTTAGAATTGATACGCCGTATCCCCATTTCAACTCAATCTCTACGACAAGAACGATTTATACGGGGAAAGATCACGGCCTCCTCGTCATCTGGAATTAAACTCAGAAAAAAGTGGTATCGAGAGATAGGAACGTCCCATGACTTCACACAAAAAGCGCCACACTTGGTCAGATCAGTTTGAGGCTTTCTTTAATCCATACCGTGCAATGTCAGAAATGCATGTGTAGGGTGGAACAAGTCAACTACGGCTCGTTGAAACGATTATGCAGGCTGATGAGGCACTAAGTAAATTATGCAAGCATGGGCACTCATTTTAAGTTATCCTGAAGATAACCGACTAACATTCCTTAATAGCACGATAATCCGTAAAAAGATTGTGTGAAGAATTCACCGATTCTGAGAAGAAATGATTCTTATCACACCTGCAATGAATCTTCAGAGTTTTCCACCTGTGCTTTGTACCTCACCGAAGGAAAGTTTCAATTTTTATTTACAAAAGTACGAAATTTGACTGCAATATTTTTTTTCCCAACTGCACATACACTCCGATTTTCGATACTTTTTTTCCCGAAAAGCTTGCAGATTTACGGAGAGAAGTCGCACATCACTCAGCCTGCGCAGTTATTTGTCAAGCCACATTATGCTGCCTAGACTTCTTTTCGGAACACGCATGTCTATTTATTCAGCGCAATATAGCTTAGCGCGCGTTTACTCGACAGGCAATAATTTGAGGGGAAGTGCATATGGATAGTGATTAGAGAACAACAACTGTGTTCCTGAAGCGAAAATACCGTACACCACCCAGAGGTGTCCGGAGGCGAGGTGCAAGTATCATAACGATAGTAATTGTCCGCTAACTCTGGACGTGTTTGACTTCAGTAATGTTCCCTTAAAGGGAAGCTGAAACGGTTTTCAATTTCCATGAATTGCTGGGGTTGGGAAGAACAGACCTATTCATTTACGGTTCTGAATTTTTTTTCTTTGTTTTGCTAATATAAGGGGCAGATATAGCTTTCTAAATTCCCCCCGCGGACACGTCCCCGTCGCTTCCCGGAGCGCCGGGTGAGGTGGTTGCTAGAGGAGAGAACCGGTGAGAGTGACGTCACTCGCGGGGAACGTACTGCAGGACCGGCGTGCTGGCATGTGCTGGCATGTTTCTTCCCGTCCTGCGCTTTGCTAAACGACGCTACGTGAGATATGCAACCGCTGACGTTTGCTTTCTATTGCGATTTTCGTGAACTGTGCTTCCTTTCTGTGCTGCGTGAGTGCTTACAGCCAAGGGCGCCCAACATGCCCTCGTTCTGTGCACATTCGGCTGTGCGAACACAGGCGGCCGAGACGATGTGGTGTTTCAAACGTTCCCGAAGGACAAGAAACTTGCAGCGCAGCGGGTCCGTGCGGTGAGGAGAGATAATTTCGTGCCGACGAAATCAACTGTGCTGTGCTCGGAGCACTTCCGCGACAGTCGTTATCATCGGAGCTTCACAACGATGCGGGCAATCGGTATTCCAATTAAATCGGCGCGACTGAAGCCCGGCGTTGTTCCGTCTATATTCTCCCACAAGACAAACACCTCGCCACCTCCAAGAGCGGCCTTCGCCAAGAGGAGAAGGAGTGAGGTAAGGGTTTTAATGTGCACACGGGCAATGTTTTAAACAGATCATCACCTGAGTGTCGAACAAACGGCCTTCAGCGGCCTTTGACGAAGCGAGGTGGAGGCACAGCCGGGAATATGCACATCCATACAAACAGCTTGCCGTTGTCATCCTGTTTTTCCCCTCCGCTGTGTCACGGAACACTGTACTACGGCTGTTTGTTCGGTGCTGTTTTGATACGGTGAAATAACTGACCGGGGGTACGCTTGTGCATTACGTGATATTTGCTATTCGTGCTACCACGCGGTGCCCGCAGATTTAGCTGTTCAGCATTCTTGTTCAAATCACACGACATGAAGCGTTACGGTATTATTTTCATGCTCGCGATACAGTAGTTGAACTCGGCGTGTAAAAACTTCGTTCCGTATATTTCGCACTCACAGCTTGCTACCAGCAGCGAAATGCCGCAAAAACAAGCGTCGGCACAGCCACGCCAGTGGCAAAGCGAACGGGCTCAGATAATGAAGTAACGTTGTGAGGTATTGAACTGGTCAGCGTTCGACGTCGTCTAGCCCAGTACAGGCATCGCTGCTGCGCAAAAAAATATTTTCTTGCCTTTGTACCTAGAGCACTAGCTATGTATCAGGCATGACAAAATTATTATTTGAAAGTAAATATATTACATTACTCATTACTTTCTTATTACAACGATCAATTTGAATTACATTACCGATTACCACTTTCAAAAATCACATTACTTTACGATTGCTTTCAAAAAGTTTTCATGCATACAAGAAGCAAAAAGCAAAGTTTAAAGGGACGCCAAACTTTCTTCAAGGTAACATACACTTGCCTACATTTCATGCCCTCCCCCTCATGTTCCTCCACAACACCTCACAACACTACCAACGTTCTGGCACCGTACACAACTTACTGGTGCATATTTAACGCAATTAATAAATTTCTTCAGCCATGAAATTACAGACACCAAATAATTCACATTGCTAAATCACTAGACAACTAATCCATGACGTAAACTACTGAAAAAGTATTTCAATTACTGGAAGTAATCCAACTGCTGTCATGTTTCCTGATATGCATGATATGCTGAAATTCATGACATCCATGCCTTGCACTCTTTCAAGTTCTAGCAGAGCACCTAGAGAACCGAGCCCCTGATGAACCTGTTCCACTACCATCACCAATCGAAGAGTTTGAAGCAGCCAGTGTGACACAGGCAGATAATGTTGACGAGCTTGAAGTAGCCAAACGCGGCACTTATGTTCACGATCGTTTATCAACACGCAAAAAACCTCGGAACTTTAGACAAGCAGGGGCAAGGTGTTTGACATCGCGTAATTGCACCCGTGTTTACAATCTAATGAGAAGTTAGTGCTTCGGCATTTTTGCATCCTGCTAGTAACAGTGCAAAAGGTAGACAAGGGACGAGACAAGAAGACACCACAAGCGCTGTCTTTCAACAACTTCAACAACGCTTGTGGTGTCTTCTTGTCTCGTCCCTTGCCTACATTTTGCGCTGTTACTAGCAGGATGGAAAACCAACAAGCCCAAGCTGCTATTCTGGCATTTTTGCAGCAGCAAGTTCCTAGTGACACTTTAGCGCATTTTTTCTCCAGTCATTGAAACGTGCAGCTACATTAAAAAAAAAACATACGTACCAGCTAAGATTTCCAACACGCGAGAAGGTGCACACATCGCTCTCGCTGTTGGCACACTCAACATCGTCGTTGCCGCCATCGTTTTCCGTATCGGCTGTCGGTTCGAACATGTACGGCGAAAACAGAGGCTGTCCGAGACAGCGAAAACGTTCCATATTTTTTACAACTCAGCCATAGAATAAAGAACATCTTTGACTCAGCTATGAAGCCAGAACAGAACAGCGTGCTACGCTCTGAAACGGCGGCGCCGACCGGCGACTGCTGCGAATGACGTCACAGCGGCCCCGACCAATCACGGGCAACAGCGGCGTTCGCGCGATGCCCTGAGGCTCTGGTGTGCGTTTTCTTGGAAAAACAGCCGCTTGCGTTTGTTTCCGCATTTTTTCAACCAGATATTCGCCTTCAGGAGACTCAAAACTGTAGAATGCCGCAGAGAACTCATTTTTTTTTTTCGAAAAGTGTTTCAGCTTCCCTTTAAGGCGTTGCGTTGCTAAATGCTCGTTCCGGGGTTTTTCTCCATTCATCCAACGTGGTGACACCATGGGTAAGCAGCAGTAGTTGTCGTACAAAGCTCAACGAAACGGCATCTGCTGAAAAATTACAAGCATGTGTCGTTTTGGCCTGTAGACCTTTTAGGAATACTGTGCGTAGGGGCGAAGCGTGTGAAAGTCATGAATGGGAGGCATTACAAACCGAATAAATTCGCTTCTGCCTACACATGGCGTACAGAATACCCGGCTCATCCCAACCAATGCTATCAAATATGAAAACGTCTGATTTGCAAACATTCCCCATTCTCGGACATAATTTCATGCGCTTTAAGAGCACAAATACACGTGCGACGGCGCTTTTAGAAAACAACTTAGCCTCAGCCGATGCGATGGTAGACAGAAGTGGCCACAACACAGGCTCTCTGGTTGACCATGGTAGACCCTGGCAGAATTACTTCTATTTGCATACCAGACAAATGCGCGGGTGCAATGCCTGTTTTCAGTCTTTCAGAAGACAGAATTTTTAAGTTCTTAGCTTTTGAGCTCCTTGGCGTTATATTTTCCGCGTTTTGGCAGCGCAAGCAACATACTCCAGTGTTATCATTCCTGGCAATTAATGGTTGCGTTTTCGCAAGCGTGAGTACCTAAAGAGGGTATATGTTCGGGCCACAGAGAGTGCCATAAGCTTGTCCCACTGAGACTGAGTAAACGCCAAACTTACTTTCTCACCGCGACCAAGCCGCTTTTCGCTGACTGTGTCACAACGACACGCGCGGTGTGCCTGCCTCGAAAGTCTCTTAAAATAATAACGACAATATTTACAATAATGTACGAGGTCAGTGAAATCGCTAGAGCTTGTCGCGGTAAGACCCAGTGCATGCGAAACTTACGTCACTAAGCCGGGCGCGGTGAGCCTGCCCCAAAAATACCGGAAAAAGGTAAAAAAATGTTAAGGCTCATAGAAAGCGTCGCAACCATCTATCTCACAGTCATTAACTCAAATGAACTACGCCAAGACAGCCGAGTTGTCTTTCGCTTACTGCGCAACAACTCTCGGTTCCGCGTTATAAGAGCCTAAATTGGTTGAACTGCGTCGCAGATTGTCAAACGAAATTTCCCACCTTCCTGCAGATCAATAGTGCATTAGCGCCGCGTCGAAGTGCACAACGAACGCAAGAATACGACGGCAGCATATCAAATAGTCTACATCCAAATGATGGCGGTCGCCGAAGAGGCGAACTTCACATATGCAGCCGCCTCACTCGCTTCGGTGGCGAGTCTGGCGCATAACGCATGCATGCGACGCCTATGTCTTGCGCTACTTGTTGCGAGGTAACGCAATAAAAATAAATCGCAAAGTACAAGTTCAGTTTAAAGAAAGGTGTTAGATTTAGGGGGTAAGGAATAAAGAAATAAAGCGCTGTCTAAATTATATTTCACATTGTTTTTTTTTAGGTGCTCGCGTCAGCGAACGAATAGAATTGACACTGGGCCCGACGAGTTTCCGGTTGCCAGTACGTTCGCTTAGAGGCAAAGCTTCTTGGTTTTAGCGAGAAAGAATAAAATAAAAATGTAGAAAAATAAGTTTAAATAAAAATAAAAAAACTTCTTAGTTATAGCGAGAAAGACTAAAATTCGAATTGATTTCATATTCTTTTTGTTTTTCGCTGCTTGCGTCAGCTAACTTGTGGGATGAACATTAGGTGTGACGTGTTTCCTGTTGATAATTCTTGTGGAGTGGCCCCTTTTGTTTAATTTCTTTCTCTATGGTTAAAGGAGTTAGCCGACGACTGAATTAATTTTATATTGAACCAACGGAGACAAAGATGGAACTGTGAATGGAGCCAAAGTATAAAGAAAAGCGCATTCTTGGTACGTAACACAAAATTCCTTTCAGATGCTTTTTTTTTTCTCGATGCTTGCGTGAGCTAACGCATAGGTTTACGACTAGCGATTACGGGTTTCGTCTTGCCAGTTCTTGTTGAATTTCTTTTTGTATGATTACACAGAAGAAGTTTTAGTACGTAAAGCCGAGGTGGAGTGTCAGCACTGTCGATGGAGCCAGCATCCTAAAGAAAAGCGCACTCTTGGTACGTTACACAAACTCCGTGGGTGCACTGGGATCTCCACACAAGTTTCTTCTTCAGTTCCCGAAATGAACTGGGCTTATGTGAACGATGATCAAAAAGCATTTACGTAAAACATCCACAGCTCGCGTCTTTATATGGAGACCTCTTTTCTTTTATTGAAAAATGCTAAACTTATCCTTTCGCATTACGGAGTATATTTGCCCGTCCACTAGCTTGATGACGCAATAAGGCATGACATCGTAATATTTCCACTGCTAGACACATTAGAGTAAATCTGCGCGAAGTGGCAACCGGGAAAGTTGCCGCCTAGTTGCTACTCCCCATTTCTGTCAGGTTCACAATATGCAATACATGATGCGAAAACTATCATTTACACGAGCACGTCCATACGGACAATGTGTAGAGCTCCTGCATATTTAGGAGAAATATAGGATGACCATTTATGAATCGTTTCGCTTATTTTTATCGTGCCTTAAGTTTTGCGTTTGCAGGCCTCTGAGCTAAATCCCGCCATCATAATGAAGAGGGGATCTGTATCGCGTTGATTGCGCGTCTTGCCTGAATCGCATCTCGTCGTTGGCGCATGCGCGGCGGCGCAATGTATCCACATGGCGGCGTCCTTGCAGTTGTAGATTTGAATGCATGGGCAAGGTCGATCCAAATGGGTTGCGAAGCTTCGAGCGAAAGCAGTTCAATAAAAATGCTCACCGATATCAGCAAGGGTGGTTGTGGGAGCAGCGACTGGAAAAGATAAAACATTGGAAAAGATTGGAAAAGAGAAAAGCGTTTTTTTAATTCAAGCGAGACGCAGTTACATTCATTAACGAATAATAAAATTCTTGGTCATTTTTACACATTCGTGAGGAGCTAAGGAAATAGAAGTGCATTTAGATTTATTATTACTAAAAACATACATTTCTTTTCAGCACCCCTAGTTACGGGGGCGTTGACGCCGCGATCACTCTTAGTGCAATGTACCTCTTGAAGCGCGCAGAATGACGCGCTCGTAAAGTTCACCTCTTGAAATATGCCCCCTTCACACGTTGTGCTGTCTTGCTTCTCGAAGTTTGTCTGAATTTGGTCCTGTGGGGTTACTTCATCACCTAAAGCACTCCACACAAGCACTCATCAGCACTCTACACCTAAAGCTTTCGTCGGCCTCCAAACAAATTATGTTCTCTGCAGGGGTGCGATTTCGACAACCGTACGGTTGCCTTTTTCCTGCATCGCTTTCCGCGCTGAATGCTCGATACGCACATCAAGTCGAATGGCGGAGCATTCGAATACATAGCTGTAAGGGTAGGCGAACAAAACAAGTTTCGCGCCTTCGAAAACAAAGTGATGTCTCTTCTGTTTCTAACGGATATGGCGTCACATTATTTTTTCTTCTGCCGGAATTGTCCCCTTCAGATACAGATGGGGCGATCAACCACCATGTTGTGAACGTATGGACGTGAGCTTGGCTACCAGGTATACTTATCTTGGCATGGGCGCAGGAGTTGTTTTTGTTAACCCGATAGGTGAGCGTTGGAGCCTGTTTTGTGTGTGATGCAAGCCGTGGTCGCTTAGTGCGTCAAGCTTTTCACTGCTGAGCTCAAGGTCGTACATTCAATAGCGGCCACGGCGATCGAATTTCGACGGGGGCGAAAAGGAAAAAGAAGATGAAAAAAGAAAAAGAAACAAAAAGACGATCGTGTACCTGGATTTGGGTGCCCCTTAAAGAACCCGAAATTGGTAAAGTCGCTCCGACTCCCTCATTATGGCGTGCCTCATTACCAAAGTGGGCTTTCGGTGCGTAAAACCGAACAGTACAACTTCTAGCGTTATGAGGGATCAAAGTTTCAAAAGCGTCAGTTCCAGCCACTACATACATTGCGTGGGAAAGTGCTCTTATCCCACACTCTGCTCCTTATCCTACTTTTTGCTGCCTGCCCGTTCTCCTTACTAGGGCGAAGGAAGACGTGGTTAAAAGGCTTCGAACCGGGGCGGCCCTTACATCAGCTGTGATCTCAAAGTGGAACTGGTTGCATTTACCATGGAGTGCTACATGCCCAGACTGCTCACTCCCAGTGACGGATAGGCAGATGCATGCCGTCTAATATCTAGAATTCCAAGCTTACAACCGGAATGCTCGCGTATGCCACTGCAAGCTTGCCTCCGCTACAGTGACACAACCAGCCATGACCACTGGGTGCGTGATAAGAGATTGCACAAAGCACACTGCTTCAATTAGTACACTACACAGGCCTGACAACACACATATATTACAGACATACACATTAAGAATTAAGGCTTCAGGGCAATTCGCTGTCGAAATAAAGAAACATATAGAAACGAAGTGTTCGAACACGTTGTACGGTGTTTATCAACTATGTCTGCGAGTGCCTTGGGAAAGTTCAACGTCAGGCCGAGTTTGGATGTGGCGAAAATGTGGCTCATTTGATGTTACCTGCATGGGGAAATTTTCATTATTTAGCTGTGGTTGCAATTGTAAAGAAAACTGCTCACGTTGACTGCACCTCATTTCAAATTTTACGCATGGTTTATACCATTAGCGAAATTCATCGTTGATCTAAAGAAGGCACTTGATTATATTGCTTGAAAAGAAGTGGCGTGCCGTTGGTAATGCGTAGATGAAATCTCAAGCGTCCGATTTAACCGCAGTTTTTGTATCAAATTACGTATTCGATCAGCACGGGAGCCTTTTAGATGTGTTTCATGAAGGGGGCTACAGAATTTAGCCGGCTTTCCAGGGACAACTATTACTACCCGCGATATTATATTGCCTTCAAGGACTGGCCCCTGACCAGGTCTGACCATATTGAGCTAAGAAGCGCACTGCATACCAGGCGCGCTAACATTCGTGTCTGCTAAGTATTACTTTCCTATGCGTCGCGCTAAGAGCTTGTGTGTTAAACGAAACGCCGCATGCCGTTCTGCTCCCAGCGCCCTCCCAGCGAGAGAGTCGACGTATATCGCGCAAGGGTGCCTACGTACATGGCAGTGCTGTGACGTCGCTTGTAGTGACACGCGACTTCAATATTATTCAAGTCGAAATCATCTCTTTGTTTACTATGTTTTTTCAATGGATGACTTAGAGTTAAGAGAAATAATGAAGTACAAGTCGAATGTCCGCATGTTCTTATTTCACTTCGTGCCGTGTGGTAAGAGATGTGCTTCGTTTCGTCTGCTTGTTCCAACGTAACGCCATCGCGCGCGGGGACAACGATTCTGTGTCGTTTTCTAGCGTATTCCAGCGCCGCGATCATGCTCCTTCGTCATCTCACGGCTGCCGTGAGATGTAATAAATCGCAATTACTACGGATGCGTGGATGTCTGATTTTAACTTTTTTAATTACCTCTCTCCACATTGCGGGTTTCTGCAGAACTATTGCATCATGAAATAATTTCTAAAAATATCTGCGCTACTCTCAACGCTGCTCTCAGCCGCTGCATTTCTTGGCAGTGAAATGCGAAAACACCCTTTGTACTTCGATTTAGGAGCATGTTAAAGAACACCTGGTGGTCCACATTTCCGGTGTCCCCCAGTAAGGCGAGTCTCATAATCGGAACATGCATTCGGAACTTAGAACACCATATTTATTCATCTGAACCCCACTGTTTCAAAGATTTGGCTGATGTGCATTTCGAAAGGAACGCCTCCAACGAATTTCACAGACATCCACAGTACTCCAAATATCGCAGGATTTAACCTCTATGCTCAATGTGTTAAGCACAGAAGTATCAATGACGTTCAGTATTGCCCGCCGTGGTTGCTATTGTGTATGGGCACGAGGTCGCGGGATCGAATACCGGGCATGGCGGCCGCATCTCGACAGGGGCGAAATGCGAAAACACCCGTGTACTTAGGTTTAGGTACAGGTTAAGGAAACCGAGGTGTTGCAAATTTCTGAAGTACCCAAATACAGCGTGCCTCATAATCAGATCGGGGTCTTGGATCGTAAGATCCCATACTATAATTTTTGTGATGTGCAGTATTTAATGAAAGTTCGACCTAGTACAATGTTACTGGAGCCAGTACTTAAGAAAAACGCACTATATATTATGGCGAAACGGTTTAGGCCAGAAGAAGGAATGAATAAAAGTGAAAGACCCGATATACAGTCTAACAAAAAGCGCGCTGATTTTATAGCTAAATGGTTAAGCCCAGAAGAACGCATGAATTTCTATATTTAAGCAACGTTTGCGAACACGCCATTGTCTATGGAGCCACAGCGTAACGAAAAGTGCGCTCCTTGTACGGCACAAAAACTCCATGGGTGCCTCGGGATCTTTGCAAAAGTTTTTTATTCTTTCCCGAAGGATGCAGAGTATAAACAGTTTCTAATCAAGCACTAATTACGCGAAATATATGGAGCTTGCGTCTTTATATCGAGATCTTCCTTAATACTGTTTAATATGCTAGCCTTCTCGTTTTGCTCTATGGAGTATAAAACTTGTACATCCAATGCGTAGCTTGATAGCACACCAATTCATAACATCCTAATTCTTTGACCGCTAAACACAATGGACTACAAGTGCGCGAAAAACAGTGGCAACGGCAAAGGCGCCGCCAAGTTGCTACCTGAAATTTTCGTCAGGCTAACAATATTCAACATATAATATCAAACTAGACTTTACATGAGCACGCCTTTCTGGAAAACTTGCAAAGCTCAGTCCATGCATTTTGGAGAAATATCGGATCGACATTTATAAAACGTTTAGCTCATTTTTACCTTGCGTTAAGGGCTGCATTTGCAGGTGCCTCAACAAGATGGCGCCACCATGGGAGGCTCCGTTTCGCGTTCATTTCGCGCCTCGTCTGAATAGAATCTCGTCGTCGGCGCCTGCGCGGTGTCGCAACGTTGCAACATGGCGGCGCCCTTGCAGCTCCTGATTTCACTGCATGGGTGCTATGGCGAGCGTTTCTTCTAGACTTGGTTATATTAACTCTAAAGCTGAACGTTGCAGTCTTTTTTACAGTAATACCAGCCGCGGTAGCCCAGTGCTTAAGGCGTTTCACCGTTGAGTTCAAGGTCGTCCATTCAATCGCGGTCACGGCAGCCGACTTTCTGTGGGAGCAAAATGAAAAAAAAAGAGACGACAAAAAACAAACAGAAAAAGCAAAGAAAAAGCGCTCGTGTACTTGGATTTAGGTACAGGTTAAACAACCCTAAATTGGAATAGGCAAACCGAGTCGCTCATTATAGAGTGCTGCATAACTAAAAGCTGGATTTCAGCACAGAAAATCCAACATACCAATTTCCAGACTGATGAGCGAGCGAAGTGTCCAATGCGCAAGTCTCAGCAACGATAAAAATTACCTGGGCCTGTGCTTTGATCCCACAGTGTGTGTGCTCCTTCCCCTTAACCTTACTAGGGCGGAGGAGGTTTTGCTTAGGAGGCGTCGGGCCGGGGTCGCCCTTACGCCGGCTGTGATCTCAAAATTACACTGGTCATATTTACCACTGGGTGGTGCTACCTCCTCAGACTGCTCAGTCCCAGTGATGGATAGACAGATGCGTACCCCCTAATCTGTACAAGTCCAGGCTTACAATCGGAACGCTCGCCTCTCCTACTGCAAGCCGGGTTCCCCTTTCAGTGACGCAATCAGCTATGACCGATACATACTTGATGACAGATTCCACAAAACACTACTTCAATTTATACACAAGACAGGCCTCACACAACCCACATAATATAGATAACACACCAATAATGATGCCTTCAAAGCCAGTTGTAATCGTATTTAAAATATATATAAAATAAAGAAGCGCTCGAACTCGTTGCAATGCGTTTATCAGCCACGTTTCCCAGAGTCGTGGAAAACTTCTACGTCACACCGAGTTTGAGTGTGGCGAAAATGGGGCGCATTTGAGGTTTAATTGATGGCGAAAATTTTAAGTTTGTAGCAGGGATTACGTTCGTAAAGAAAACGGTTCCCAAAAAATCTCCGTCTTTTCAATGTTTATGCACGGTTTTGTACCATTAGCCAGATTTATTGTTGAACTAAACAAGGCACTTGAATAAATTGCTTTAAAAGAGGGGTTATGTTGTGGGTGGTGCACAGGCGAAATCAAAAGCGTCAAACTTACCCACAGCGTTCGTAGTTAAGTATGAAGGCCAGCAGCGTGGGAGCGCATTAAGTGTGTTTCACGTACGGGGGGGCTGCACAATTAAGCATGCTTTCCAGTAAGAAGTATTACTGCCAGCGTGATCATATTGGCTTCAAGGCCGGGCACTCACCAGGTCTGGTCAGGTTGAGCTGATAAGCGCAGTAGATACCACTCGAGCTAACGATCGCGTCAGCTAAGTATTGCATCATTACATGCCACGCAAAGTGTTTAAATGTCAAAGCAAACGCCGTTTGGCGTTGTCTTCACGGGCACCGCCCTCCCACACAAAAAGACGACGTATATCGGGCAAGTGCACCTATGTACGTGGAAGTTCTGTGACGTCACCCATGGTGACACGTGCCTTAAAAAATGATTCAAGGCGACATCATTTACACGTTCACTATGTTGTTTCCATAGACCACTTAGCGTTTAGAGAAATGTTGAAACACACAAACGGAATGTGCGCATGTTCTTTTTTACATCGTGGCGTATGGCAAGAGATATGGACTTCCTTTTCATCTGCTTGTTCCCACGTCATGCAGTCGCGTGCGCGGAGAACTAAACTACGTCGTTTTCTACCGTGTTAAATCGCCACGATTATGCTCTTTCATCATCTTACAGCTGCCCCGTTGCTCGTGAATATAGCACAGATGAAGTGTTCTCGTGAAGGAGGTGTTCTCGCCAGCTGCGCGAAAAGAAACAAACGCAACCAATTGTGCGGGAGACCACCCTCCGAAGTGGACTCGTCGTGCTTTCGACAGGTTTATTGACACGCTGACCGTACTTTTAACGAATGCTAAAAACTCTAGTTAGGAAACAAGTTATACATTATTGGAGGCCGCAAGAACAGTTTAAAAGGTTTTCCACGCACGATCCCATCAACGCGGTGTATCATTTACGTGCAGTCACAGGAGCCGCGGCGTGCAGTCACCTTAAGTTACAGTATTAATTACTGAGAGAAGAGAAACTGCCATTGTCAAACAGAGTAAGAATAACTTATAAGTGGCGTGTTTATGACCACCATGGACGCGACAATCCGCCGACAAAATACAACGTACTCATGAGCCATAGGGGAAAGTGGAGAAAATGTCGCCACCGGTGAATTGTCATACAGCGCGTAGCATTCTCCGCAACCATTCCCGATGAATCTTACACCAGGGTGAAAAATATTGGAACACCTTGCTTATACTCCACTCTTGAAACCAAGACTGCCGCGATTTAGGTGTCGAGCCACTCCGTAATATACCACGCACACTGATGATATCCGCAGTAGACTCGTTTGTACCGCCAGTCTTGTTTTGGTGAATGAAAACAAAATTATTGTTGTGTTGTTTTTTGCTGTCCTACAATTTGCCCGCCGACGTCCTCACCTGCATTCCAACGCGTCCTCCTCAGATGCTTCTTGCTGTTGTTGCAGACAGAATGCTCTCGGTGCGTGCGTTTTCAGCGCGAACCTTCATCGCGGAAGCTTTCGCTTTCGTTGAAAATGTGCCTCTGTAAACGCTGCGTTTTGCATGCATTTACTCGACGAATTCAGGCCTCTCCGTTCCTCGTCCCTTAACAGCTTTTTAATGCATAAGCATTTTTTGGCGAGCCCCCAAGCCCTGTCACGCGAGAAGTATGCCCACGAAAACGCGTAATTTACAAATTTAAGACATTTAGTCGTTGTGATAGTGTGAATACATATTATTGGCAGCGTTTAGCAGTGTAGAACAATTTAGAGCAAAAGAAAGATGCCCGTAGATATACAGAGTCTTAAGAAGATGCATGGCAAAGTTTATAGTATGAATAAAGCAATGAGCATTTGAGAGTAGGTGAACTTGAAATTTGGCCTTGGGGACAAATTAAAATCTGGAAGTGGGCCAACCTGACATTTCTGGGTGAGCCAACATGAAATGTGGGGTGGGCCAAATTGAAATTTCAACCTGGGGCATCTGCAATTGCATCTGCGAATGCAAATATGAGCAACGCTATCGTGAGCCACGTCGGCAACATGAGCCAAACGCTTGGAAGCTGTGGCTTGCTTGAATGCCTGTACGACACGTGAGATTACGCGATCGCCAACACTAGGCACGCTGCGAGACAGCGACGCAAAGCGACAAGCCATCTCGGCTCGCCCAACTATGCACCCTGCGCAAATTACCTCCAAGAGACCGCACGAGCAAGGGAAGGCGCTAAACCACACGAAGAACAATGTTAGTTAGTGTTAGTGTTAGTTAGAGAACCCGTCATGTTCACATCATTAACCTCGCTCCCTTTTTTCCCCTTCTATTCACTTTTTTGCTCCTTGACGCAGGTAAAAATGTGGTATTTCCGTTTTGCATCAGCTGATTTACATAGATCATGTGCCAAAATCACTGACGCTGTAGGCAATGCGTCTTACGCAAAAGCATTTTTCGGCAGTGAGCTTCAGTCTCTGGCAGAGAGCGGGGCTGCTTAAGAAAAATGACGCCCGGGCTCTGCTTCAAATTGCAGCCGTTCTGGCTCCATGCATCCACTTCATATTTTCCATGCAAAATTAGCACAGCGTGATCCAGGCACCCCGCATGTATGTTTGCCCCAGCCTGGTGAGGCACCCTTTATGACAATGCTCCACACGTTTAGGAATACCGATCCTCTCCAATAGTTCGAAAGTGGCGTAAAAGTGCTTCACAAACAGCTGTAGTGTCTTGCGAGGCCACGGATAATTGCGTCTTCTCGATTCACAGTATATGCTACGGCTTTTGTGGTATATAGAGGATCAAAATACGAACCAATTACTTCAACCAAGAATCATCTTTGCGAGCGTAAGCTCGTTCCATGCTTATATAGAGCGCCGAAAAATTAGGGCAAGTGAAGTCATTGACTAAATTAACTACAAGACAGCCGAGCTGTCTTTCGCTTACTGCGCCACAAATCTCGGTTTCACGCGATGAAAGCCCAAATTGGCTGAAATGCGTCACAGACGTAAAGCCAAATTTCTCCCCATGATGTAGTTCAAAAATGCGTTGGCGCCGTGTACAGGTGTACAACGAAAGCAAGAGTACGCCGGAGGCATAAGAAAGAGGCTACATCCTAAAGCTGCGGTTAGGCGAGAAGGCGAACTTCAAATACCTAGCCGGACCTGCTGGCTTCGGTGACATGTCCAGTGCATAACGCATGCATATGACGCCTATATCGTGCCGCTAACTTGTTGCCAGGTAAAGCCAGGTAAGGTGCAGCGGTGGCGCAGAGGTAGAGCATCCGCCTCGCGTGCAAGAGGAACGTGGTTCGATTCCCGGACCCACACAATTTTTCACCGGACTTAAAAAAAAACGCGTGTTGATAAATTGCATAAACAGGCCTGGAGTGCGGTCTGATTCCGGTGACCAGAACCAGTAACGCACTCCCTCACTAGAGCAGGATTGGCCACCCTGGTGCAGTACTTGGCCATAACCTCCTATACGAATACAGCAATATAACCCCGGCGCTCAGTCCCCAACAGCTGCGAAGCAACTGACCACGGCTGTGGTCAGACCTGTGACGCAGCAAAGGGGGCTAAGAATCCCTGGATCCGAATAGGCTGCCATTGGAATCTGAACCTGGCAACGTTTAACGCTAGAACGTTAACTAGTGAGGTGGGCCTAGCAGAGCTATTGGAGGAATTAGAGGGCGGCAAATGGGATATAATAGGCCTCAGTGAAGTTAGGAGGACAAATGAAGCATATACAGTGCTAAAACGCGGGCACGTCCTGTGCTACCGGGGCTTAGCGGAGAGGCGAGGACTAGGAGTCGGATTCCTGATTAATAAGGATATAGCTCGTAAAATACAGGAATCCTACAGCACTAACGAGAGGGTGGCAGGTCTTGCTGTGAAACTTAATAAGAGGTACAAATTCAAGGTCGTACAGGTATAGTACGTATGTAGTCTACGCCCCTACATGCAGTCATGATGACCAGGAAGTCGAAAGCTTCTGGGGAGACGTGGAATGGGCGATGAGTAAAGTCAAAACAAAATACACTATACTGATGGGCGGCTTCAATGCCAAGGTAGGCAAGAAGCAGGCTGGAGACAAGTCATTGGGACAATATGGCATAGGCACTAGGAATAGAAGGGGAGCGATATTAGTAGACTTCGCAGAGCAGAATAATATGTGGATAATGAATACCATCTTCCTCAAGCGGGATAGCCGAAAGGAGACGTGGAGGAGCCTGAATGACGAGACTAGAAATGAAATCGACTTTAAACTCTGCGCTAACCCTGGCGTAATACAAGATGTGGACGTGCTCGGCAAGGTGCGCTGCAGTGGCCATAGAATGGTAAGAACTCGAATTAGCCTGAATTTGAGGGGGAACGGAAGTAACTGGTGCATACGAAGCCGATCAATGAGTTAGCGTTAAGAGGGAAAATAGAGGAATTCCGGATCAAGCTACAGAGCAGGTATTCGGCTTTAACTTAGGAAGAGGACCTTAGTGTTGAAACAATGAACGACGATCTTACGGGCATCATTAAGGAGTGTGCAATAGAGGCCGGTGGTAACTCAGACAGGATACCAGTAAACTGTCGCAGGAGACGAAAGATCTCACCAAGAAACGCCAATGTATGAAAGACTCTAACCCTACAGATAGAATAAAACAGGCAGAACTTTCTAAGTTAATCAGCAAGCGTAAGACAGCTGCCTTAAAGAAGTATAATATGGACAGAATTGAACATGCTCTCAGGAACGAAGGAAGCCTAAAAGCAATGAAGAACAAACTATGAATTGGAAAGAATCATATGTATGCGTTAACAGACAAAGCCGACAATATCATTGCTGACATGGATGAGATAGTTCAAGTGGCAGAGAAGTTTTATAGAGATTCACACAGTACCAGTGTTATGCACTACAAGTCTAGAGGAAATTGAAATCCCACAAGTAACGCCGGAAGATGTAAAGAAAGCCTTGGGAGCTATGCAAAGAGGGAAGGCAGCTGGGGAGGATCACATAACAGCAGATTTCTTGCAGGATGGTGAGAAGATTGTTCTAAAAAAACTGGCCACCCTATTTACACAATGCCTCATGACCTCGAGCGTACCGGAATCTTGGAAGAACGCTAACATAATCCGAATCCGTAAGAAAGCGGTCGCCAAAGACTTGAAAAATTATAGACCGATCAGCTTACTGTCTGTTGCCTATAAAGTATTTACTAAGGTAATCGCAAATAGAATCAGCAACACCTTACACTTCTGTTTACCAAAGGACCAGGCAGGATTCCGTAAAGGCTACTCAATAATGGACCATATTCACACTATCAATCAGGTGATAGAGAAATGTGCGGAATATCACCAACCGTTATATATAGCTTGCATTGATTACGAGAAAGCGTTTGATTCAGTCGAAACCTCAGCAGTCATGGAGGCATTACAGAATCAGGGTGTAGACAAGCCGTATATAAAATACTGAAAGATATCTATAGCTGCTCAATAGCCATCGTAGCCCTCCATAAAGAAAGCAACAAAATCCCAATAAAGAAAGGAGTCAGGCAGGGAGATATGATCTCTCCAATGCTATTCACAGTGAGTTTATAGGAGGTATTCAGAGACCTGGATTGGGAAGAATTGGGGATAAGAGGTAAAGGAGAACACCTTAGTAACTTGCGATTCGCTGATGATTTTGCCTTGCTTAGTAACTCAGGGAACCAATTGCAATGCATGCTCACTGATCTCGAGATGCAAAGCAAATGGGTGGGTCAGAAAATTAATCTGCAGAAAACTAAAGTAATGCTTAACAGTCTCGGTAAAGAACAGCAGTTTACAATAGGTAGCGAGGCACTGGAAGTGGGGAGGAAATACTTCTACTTAAGGCAAGTAGTGACCGCGGATCCGGATCATGAGAGTGAAATCATCAGAAAAATAAGAATGGGCTGGGGTGCGTTTGGCAGACATTCTCAGCTCATGAACCGCAGGTTGCCATTATCCTTCAAGAGAAAAGTATATAACAGCTGTGTCTTACCAGTACTCACGTATGTGGCAGAAACCTGGAGGCTTACGAAAAGGGTTCTACTTAAATTGAGGACGACGCAACGAGCTATGGAAAGAAGAATGATGGGTCTAACGTTAAGGGATAAGAACAAAGCAGATTGGGTGAATGAACAAACGTGAGCAAATGACATCCTCGTTGAAATCAAGATAAAGAAATGGGCATGGGCAGGACATGTAATGAGGAGGGAAGATAACCGATGGTGAATAAGGGTTACGTACCAGATTCCAATGTATAGGAAGCGTAGCAGGGGGCGGCAGAAAGTTAGGTGGGCGTATGAGATTAATGAGTTTGCATGGACGACATGACCACAATTAGTACATGACCGGGGTATTTGGAGAAGCATGGGAGAGGCCTTTGCCCTGCAGTGGGCGTAACTAGGCAGATGATGATGATGAAGGCTTAAAAATAAATCGCCAAGTATATGTTTAATTATGGGGAAAACTTTTTTTAGTTTTAGCCCGAAAGAATAAAAAAATAAACCGATGTCTAAACTCATTTTACATTTTTTCGCCAATGCTCTCGTCAGCGAACCGATGGGGCTAACACTAGACGTGACGTGTATCCTGTTGCCAGTAAGTTCATTTATGGGTAAACTGTTTAGTTTTAGCGAGGAATAGTAAGATAAAGATAAAACGCCGTTTACATTCATTTCACGTTCTTTTTTCGATGCTAGCTTCAGCCAACAGAGGGGAAGAACACTACGCGTGACGTGTTTCCGGTTGTCAATTTTTGCTGAGTGTCCCTTCTTGTTGACTTTATTTCTCTATGGTTAAACGGGTAAGGTGAGAGGAATGCAGAAATCTTAGTATTTAACCAAGCAGAAACCAAGATGGAACTGTCAATGGAGCCAAGCCTAAACAGAAGCGCCGTCTTGGTGCGTCACACAAAATTAATTTCACAATCCTTTTGTTTTTCGATGCTCACGTCAGCTAACGGATGGAACAAACATTAGGCGGAACGTGTTGCCAATTTCTGGCGAGTGAGCCTTTTGCTTAATTTGTTTCCCTATGGAAATAAGCTTCTGAATTCAAAATCACAGGTAACGACTGCCAATGGAGCCAGATTCCAAACGAAAAGCGCACTCTTGGTATATTAAACTAACTCCATAGTTGCCCTGCAATCTCTACCTAAGTTTCTCGACCCGTCTAAAACGCAACTATGCTTATGGAAATGGTGATAAAACTGTATTTACGCAAAATATCCGCCGCAAATATATTCATGTGGAGACATCCTTTTCTCCTAGGGAAGAATGCAAGTATTCTCATTTTGGTATATCGAATATAGTTATTATTTCACTACGTAGCTTGACAGCGCACTAAGGCATAACATCATGATTTTACCAGTGTACACAGTGTAATAAATCTTCGCGAAGTGGCAATCGCAATCGCGACGCCAAGTTCTTCCCTCCAATTTTTGTCAAGCTCACAATAAATTATGCGAAAACTAGCCTTTACACGAGCCCGCCCATACGGAAAATGTGTAAAGCTCATACCGTGTATTTTTGAGAAATACAGGATGGCCACTTATAAAACATTTAGCTAATTTTTACCATGCCTTACATGATGCCTTTGCAGGCCTCTGAAATAGATCACGCCACCATAATAGAGAGCTTTAGCAGAGCGTTTACGGTCCGCTCCGCTGAGAGCGAGACCGGCGTACCATAACAATTGGCACATAGCCACTGAGCAGAACGCTACCGGAAACACAGACGTGCCTGCGCATAATGCTCACTGCAGCAGCGGAACATAGAACGCTGCCAAGGTTCCGCGAGGAACTCGATTTTGCGAAGCGTCAGGATGCGTCTAATTGCCGTCTTCGTCGTTTTACAGCGCAGCAGAGAGCACGTAACTGGCATTTCTATGAGACGCGCTTGTTAGATGAGCGAAGTCAATGCTTTCTATGCAGCCAAATCTGTGCGGAGCGGAGTGTAAGCAATGCTCTGCTATAACTCTCTAATGAAGGGAGGCTCCGTATCGCGTTGATTGCGCGTCTGGTCTGAATCGCATCTCGTCGTCGGCGCATGCGCGGTGGCGCAAAGTGGCCGCATGTCGGCGTCCTTGGAGTTGCCAATTTTGCTGAACGGGCGCTGGAGTTCGTTATAATAACTCTATACATAGTATGCACGTGTCGTCACATCGGCTGCTGTCGTCGGCTTCCGCACTACCTTCCGCCATCTTGGGGCTGCTAATCAACAGGCGCGCGCATAGGCTGGCTTAGGCCTATAGGTTCCCCAACATGGCGCTGCCGTAAACCGGAAGCCGCGGAGTATCGTTGAATGACGTACGTGCAACTTTGTATAGGTGAACGGTGGAGCCTGTTTTCTGTGTGATGCTAGCCGCGGCAGCTTAGTGTGCAAGTCGTTTCACTGCTGAGCTCAAGGTCGTCCATTCAATCGCGCCCACGGCGGCCGAATTTCGACGGGAGCGAATTGGAAAAACAAGACGTAAAAAGAAAGAAAAAGACGCGCGTGTATTTGCTGGATTTAGGTGCACGGTAAAGGAACCAAAATTGGTAAAATCACTCTGGGTCCCTCATTAGAGCGTGCCTCACAAGCAAAGTAGGCTTTCAGCGCATAAAACCCAACAATTTATCTTCTAGTGTTATGAGCAAGCAAAGCTTCAAAAGTGTTGGTTTCAGCCGATATATATTGCGTGGGCTAGTCCTCTTATCCTACCCTTGCCTGCTCCCTCTCCCTTCACCTTACTGGTGTCTAGGAGGTTGTGGTTTGAAGGCTTCGGGCCGGGGTGGCCCTTACACCGGCTGTGGTCTCAAAGTGAAAGTGGTCGCATTTACCCCTGGATGCTACGTGCTCAGACTGTTCAGTATAAGGGAAGCATAGGCAGATACAGCGCAATACCTAATTTGCGGAAGTCGAGGCTTACAATCGGAACGCTCGCTTCTCCTACGGCAAGCTTGCCTCCATCGGATACATGACAACACACTCCACAAAACACTGCTTGAATTAGTACACAACAAAGGCCTCACATAAAAAGGGTGTGCTCGAACACGTTTAGGGTGTTGATCAACCATGTTTCCGAGTGCCTTGCGAAATTTAGACGTCACGCCGAGTTTGCATGTGGCGAAAATGGGGCTCATGAAATGTTTAATACATGTACAAAATTTTAAGTTTGTTGTTGTGTTTAAATTTGTAAGGAAAGCTGACCCCACACTTTGTCCCTCATTTTAATTTTGCGCATTGTTTGTACTACCACTACCTCAATTCCGAAAAATACCGAAATTACCGAAAACAGCTGATTACTTTCGAAAAGAAGAGACTTGCCGTGGGTAATGCATAGATGAAATCAAAAGCGTCAGATTTAACCAGAGCTTTCGTAGTAAATTATTTATTCGAGTAGCGCGGGACCACATCAAACGTGTTTCATGAACGGGGGCCTGCTGAATTTAGTACGCTCTCCTGGAACAACTAATACTACCCCCTATGTTATATTACCTTCAAGGCCGGGCCCCTCACCAGGTCTGGCCAGTTTGAGGTAACAAGCGCACTGCATACCTGGCACGCTAAGAATTGTGCCTGCTAAGTATTGCATTCCTACTCGCCGTGCAAAGACCTTAAATATCAAACCAAACGCCGTTTGCCGTTCTCCTGGCGGGCACCAGCGTCCCAGCCGGAGGGTCGACGTATATCGCGCAAGTGCGCCTACGTACATGGCAGCGCTGTGACGTCGTGCATAGTGACCCAGACTAAAGAAATTAGCCAAGCGGACACCATTTATTCCCATATGTAGGTTCCTTAAATACATGACTTGAAGTTAAGGTAAATAATGAAATGCACCCGCCGTGGTTGCTCACTGGCTAAGCATGGTGTTGGGCTCCCGAGCACGAGGTCGCCGTATCGAACCCTGGCTACTGCGGCCGCATCTCGAAGGGGTCGAAATGCGAAAACACAGGTGTACCTAGATTTAGATGCACGTTCAAGAAACCCGGGTGGTCGAAATTTCCGGAGTCCTCCCCATGGCGTTAAACTAGTTAAACCATAACTAAATTCAGAATAGGTAGGAGTTTGGATGATAACTTGTTTGTTCTTACTCAGTGCATTGAAATATCAAAAGCAGAAAGCAGACCGTTGTATGTGGCCTTTTTAGACATTACAGGAGCCTACGACAACGTGGACCGCAACATTTTCTGGGATATTCTGGAAGGGGAAGGCTTAGGTAACGATTGTATGCAGCTTTTGAGAGAGATTTACCTAGAAAATGCCGTTTGCGTTGAATTGGAAGGGATGAGGAGCGAGGAGAAAGTTCATATCAACAAGGAGCTGAGGCAGGGGTGCCCTTTATCCCCGCTCTTGTTTATGATGTACATGGTGAGGTTGGAGAGGGCGCTAGAAGGAAGTAATATCGGGTTTAATCTCTCATACAAACAGGCGGGGACAGTAATAGAGCAGCAACTCCCAGGTTTATTTTATGCGGACAACATTGTGTTGCTAGCTAACAAGCAAAGTGATTTGGAATGTCTGGCTAATATCTGCGGACAGGAAGGCAACGATTTGGGTTTGAAATTTAGTGTTAGAAAATCAGGTGTTATGGCATTCAATGGAAACAGTGAACAGACGGTGGAGATACAGGGCCAAGAAATACCTCGGGTAACAGATTATAAATACCTTGGTATATGGATAAACGAAGGCAACGGATATATGGAAACACAAGAAAAAACCATGAGAGTAAAGGGGAAGAGAAATGCAGCCATAATGAAGCAGAGAGCGCTATGGTGATACAATAGGTACGAGGTCCTCCGAGGTATGTGGAAAGGTGTAATGGTTCCAGGACTTACTTTTGGAAATGCGGTTGTTTGCTCTAAATCAGGGGTACAATCAGGACTCCACGGGAACCAAAGGTCAGTGGGTCGCCTCACATTGAGCGCTCACGGGAAGACTACAAATGAAGCGGTGCAGGGTGATATGGGCTGGACTAGATTTGAAGTGAGGGAAGCTCGCAGTAAAATTGAGTATGAAGAATGGCTGAGGAATATGGAAGAAAGTAAATGGGCTGGGAGAGTGTTCAGGTATCTGCACAGGAAAAACATTGATTCACAGTGGAGAAAAAGAACTAGGAAGCTTACTAGCAAGTATGCGGCCTGTAGGGTGGACAACACAGCAACAAAGAAGGTCAAGCGGAAAGTCAGAGAGGATGAATTAATCTCATCGGTGGCGGCAATGGAAAAGAAACCTGCCATGAGTAACTACTTAAGAGGAAAAAACGAAATCAGGAGAGAAACCATTTATGGTAACTCAAAGGGAAGCTCATTACTTTTCGAAGCGAGATCGGGATGCCTTAAAACACGCACCTATAAAGCGAGATATAAGAAGGAAGAAGAAGCATGTGCTTGCTGTGGTAAAGCTAGGGAAACTACGGAGCATGTTTTATTAGAATGTGAAGACGTCTACCCAGCGGTCGATTTAGGCATTACTGGCCTCCTTGAAGCCCTTCGGTTCAGAGGGAGCAGTGGTAAAGCAAACATGTCCGCAATAGACATTAGTAAGAGGCGACTGGAGGATTGGTGGAAGAAAAGTAGGGAAACAACAAAAGACGGAGACGTACAAAAGCACAGTTCGCAATAGGGGATCAGAAAATTTGGGCGTGGTAGTTCATAGTGTTTTTTTTTCTTTTTTTAATGTTTAACCTAGGTAGGATATTAGGCAGTATAGTAGCAAGAGCTTGGTGGCGCTAACCTCCGCCCCGTTCCAAAGGGGACGCTGATAACATCCATCCATCCATCCATCCATGAATTCGCTGCTGCATGTGCTTTTTGGTCTGGTGGCTCAGACCATTCGGTCATCCCGCCATATCACGTGGAAGTTGAATTCTCTGTTACTTGCAGTTTGTGCGAGTTTCGCGATAGAGAAAAACGAGCGGAGCACTACGCCATAGCGAAACTACTGAAACGCTAAAGCGTGGGCGGCGCACAGTTGAGCGAAAACGAAACCTTTCGACCACCCGTGTCGTTGTCGAGGATCTTTCAATGGGTACAATTTTTTTTTTCGAAAAATGAAATAGAACTGGAGAAGTAGCGTTTTATTTCGCCTGATAATACAATTAAGGAATGTTTTTTTTTGCAACGAGTGTTTGAATACAAGGGACAGAATTTTACTCAGCAGTGATTTCGTCTAGTCCACGTACTTGAAAGTCCCGGGGGAGCCTGTAATCATGCCCTGCATTTACCTCACTTTCTCGATTATTAAAGCTCTGTTCACGATAATATTGAAGCCATAGAGATCATTGAGCCTTAATCTATCAGATTAGCTTGATTTATTGTTTACCTTTAGTGTCCCTTTAAGCCGACACCGCACATAAGCCTGCGGAGGCACGCTAATAGGCATCCGCGCACTCACGCATGCACGTGCAGTGAGGCATGGCTCGTACGCGTAGAAGCGGGGCACGATCTGGGTCAACAGTCTCTCTGGCATTCCGATTCAAAACCAGCCATTCGCAACTGCACAAGAGGACTGATAGCACCCAAAGTGCAGAAGGTACTATCTGTCACTCCTCCCTCAAGGCAACGCCGCGTGCAGATCATCCGGGCCCGTGGTGGCTCGGGTCTGGCTGGAAACAAAGCCACCCACGATGTCGCCCGAGCTCTCGCACACCGGGCGTATCGTCCTTCGCCTGAGTCTTCCCATCCTGACCAGCCCTCGGTTCTGCATCGCATTCACGCGCTGTACCGAATGGTCACGTTCAAAGAAATCCTCCTCCATGACCGCAGAGAGCTTTTACGCTACCCCCCAGCACTCAAAACAATGAATGAATCTCAATCCACCACTTGGCGACTACTTCAGACTCCAACTTAGCCGAACGCCGTGTTGTACAACCGCATTTGCCCCGACGCATACTCCCCACTCTGCAAAGCTTGCGAGGCCCACGATGACCTCGATCACATTATCTGGCAATGCCCTCAAGCCTCACCGACAAACACCTACCGCACTAATACTACACGCATCATAGCTACGACCGAACATTGGGAGACTGCTGCACAGCTTGGAGCCAGAGCAGCAGCTCTGGGCTGTCCGGATGGCCGAAGACGCCACCAGAAAGCGAGGACTGGCTCCCGTGTGAGGAAGGGGGGACTGGAGGATAGTCTCCCGACCCCCGCCAGCCCTGGACCCCATCACGGGCATAATAAAGTTTTATCTCTCTCTTGGGCTGCCTCGCATCAGCGCGCCTGGCTTCGCAGCTATGGCGTGGTACATTCAACTCTGTGAATATATATAACATGCAATAAAGTGCTTATTCTTTCTTTTCCGTTCTTATCTAACCGCATTAAATATGTAATAATTACAATGACAGGTATCGAAGCATTTTGAGGCACTTTCAATACCTAAGTACGAAGTCGCGTTTTCCAAGGCGTCTATGAGGGCGCCCAGTGAACGCATGTGGTCGCTCTCATGGAGGCGCGTGTTTGTGGATGCAAGCCACCGTTCCTCGCGAGGCGTGGCAGGCGCAAGACGCGTAGACGCGAGCTTGCGCACGTTCGCAAGCATACGTGTGGTATGGGCTTCATACGGAACCTGAGGGGACGCCGACAGAGAAATGCGCCAGGAGTGTCCATATAAATGCTATCACAATAAATTGCGTCACTGTGATGAATGTTTCCAGTCCCAGTTGTTTGCAGGCTTCCACAATGGAGGGGCGCTGGATACGAATCAAAGTGTGCCGTGGAAGTTCTAAGGTCAAACTACACGTACGCCTGCCGGCGCGTGAAAGCTCGCGCCCCCGTGCCTTGTGTTTGGCGCTCCTTGCGTGTAATGGTGGTTCGAACCTACCAGACGCACGCCGGCGCGCGTCCATTTGGTCTGATTTTTGTCTTGGTAGACGTCGTTTCGTATATTGTGAGGGAGCCAGAGCACCGATAAATGTCTGGAGGACGTATACAGCTTCAGAGTAGCGTAACACTTGTAACATTAAACACAAGTACTTTGCTGGGCGTTCTGGTATGCATTCCTTCAAAACATTTAGTGCAACGTAGGGTAACGAAAACGCATGGAAGATTTAGTGCGCGTGATGTTAAAACTAATTTAGATCAAAGAAAAAATGCAGCAGCCGTGGAACCTTCCACTTCCAGATCCATTGACAGAATATGATTCAAATGGTACGCGACAAGCTCGGCCAGCGCCGGCACAGAAATATCGGCGTCGGAATTCGCGTGGGGTTCATTCGCAGCGTGTTGCTTTCATCTCTCCGGTGATTTGAGGTCATAATCACGCTTCGTGACCCTGGTTCAAAAAAAACCTCTCCTATTTTCTCGGGCAGCACAATATAGATATGAGCAGAAGCACCTTATTACTGCATGTGTGGTAAACATTCCTTGATCGACAACATGGGTGAATGGCGCTTGAAGAACTTTTGACTAAAAGTGTATTTCGCCCACGAGTATTGTTCGCTGCTGCTCTTGTGGCTGCTAAGAACACTGCTGCTCTGGACCCCTGTGAAGTAAAGTTGAGTGCGAAGAAATAAGTGCGTTGATTGATCTTCTCTAAAGCAGAAATACGGCCACGATTCGGTGCGGCCTCCGCTTATTCGATATCGTAGTTGATTTGCCGCTAACCATGCCACTCACCTCTTCGTCGCAAACCATCAACATAGCAACATTGAAGCACGTAATAACATAGACCTGTATCTCTTCGTTGCCTATACTGGGAGGATTTTTGTCCCAGTGTATATAGAGTTACCATTTTTACGCATCTACCGATTCGCAGCAGCCGGCGTGTCCTTTATCTCATATACCTCGGTGTAGCCATTATTTTACCTGCATTCGACGACTGCAGATGAAGTTCACAAGGTTATGAAATTATTGAAGACCACAAGCGCTGGCTTAGACCACATTTATCCTTGTAAAGTAAAAGTAATTTCGTAACAAATGTCCTCAGTCTTGGCACTAATCATTGACAAACTCTGCAGGGGTCTTTCCGAGTTGTGATCGCATTTCACTAGGAAATTACAGGCCAAGTTGTAGCTTTCCTTTTTCTGTTAAAGTGATTGAAAAGCTTTTCCACATTCCATATAATGCGGTACCTAAATAACTTTACCCTTTTGTTTCCTCAGCAATTCGGACTTCCACAAGGATGTTCAACCGAACTCACACTTATTATTTTAACTGAAGAAATCGAGCAAGCTATTGACGGAGGTCTAATTGTGTGTTTTGTATTCATCGATCTGACGAAGGCATTCTACACAATAAACCATCGCACACCACTTGTTAAAATCCCATCATTTGGTATATCTGGTCCTCTACTAAACTTTGCAACAGACTACTTGAATAACTTGTCTCATGTGCTACAGCCTAATGGTCATCTCTCATCATCCAAGCTAATTAACGTAGGGGTCCCAAAGAGATCAGTTTTACGCCCACCTTTATTTTTGATGTTTATTAATGAGTTATATACAGAGTATTATTGCCAAAGTCAAGTGCATATTTTACGTTGATGACATGACCACCTTTACATTCAGTACATCAATTGCCACACTCCAGTCTAACTTTAACACCGAGTTAAACAGTATTATTTATGGTGCTGAAATAATCATGTGCAAATTAATCCCAATAAAACAACATCTATGGTGTTGCATTCACAACGACATTCAATGGACCTGCCCACTTCTGTGTACATTGGTGATTAGGCTATACAGATTTCGACGAAGTGGAATTCCTCGGTGTCATCTTTGATACTGAACTAAAATTTCATGGACACGCCCGGTTACTTGTGAAAAAGGTTGCATTTGGCATCCACATTATCGCAAGGACAAGAACTTATTTTCCACCTCACGTCGTACGATCTTTTGTATTTTGCTTATATCCATAGCCATCTTTCGTATTATGCATCGTCAAGGGACAATACGTACTCTACGCATATTGAACGTCTGCAGCCACTTCAGAACCAAGCTATGACACCAATGAATTTCAGCCCATCTGATTTGTCCTACAGGTCTTTGACGTCTGCTATAGGTCTGACGTCTCTACTTTGACGTCCGCCATTAATTCCCAGTATGCTCTGCGTATACATCTGTTTAACTCATAACACAATGTGTTCAATAGCTGAAGAGAAGAAAACGCATCTGGTTTCAGTTGATTGACAAAATATTTCTCTAGAAATCTGCTATACTCTCAACCGTGCTCATGGCCGCCGCATTCAAATGGGGAAGAAATGCGAAAAACCCGTGTACTTAAATTCAGGGGCACGGTAAAGAAACCCAGGTGGTAGATGTTTCCAGTGTGCCACACTACGATGTGCATCAAAATCAGATCGTAGTTTTGACACGTAAAATCTAATATTTATTTCAACCCTGGTGTCTCAAAGATGTGGCCAACCGGCGTGTCCAGAGGAACGTCTTCAGCAAATTTTGCAGACATCTAATGAATTCGAAATATCGCAGGAGTTAACATTTAAGGTAAACTGTAAAGCCCCGAAGAATCGATGAAGCTCAGTATTGAACGAAAGTTGAAGACGTACTACATATTTATTGGCGCCAGAGAAAACCACACTACTTCTATGCTTTAGTCCAGAACACTTCATTCCAACGTTTTCCATCAAACCATTCTAGACGCACTTTTGACAATTGAACTAGGAGGACGAGTATATCCATGGGTTAGTAACTACTTGACACAAAGGTCCTTTTTCGTACGAATGGAAGATGGTCCGACTACCGACCACTACAAATGCCGAGGCGTTCCCCAAGGCGGTGTTCTAAGCCCTATTCTTTTCAACCTTGCGCTTCTTGGGCTGGCCGAATCCCTACCGGAAACAGTGAGTGTTTCAATCTACGCGGCTGACATCTGCATCTGGACATCAGCGGTCACTCGCCTGCAGGTTCGCGCATGGCTACAGAAAGCAGCAACACAGGCATCTGACTACCTTCACGAAAAAGGCCTTACCAACTCAACAGAAAAATGTGCGTTAGTCGCTTTTACGCGAAAAGCGATGACTCCTTATCCGGTGTGCATCAATGGTCAGCCTATCTCCTACAAGAGAAATCACCGGTTTTTGGGCGCCATTGTAGACCGGGACCTCACTTGGAGCCCTCATGTTGCCCACTTGAAGAAGAAGCTCACATCTATTGTCCACGTTTTCAAGTTCATCGCCGGCAAAACATGGGGACCGTCAGTGGGCGCCATGCTACAGTTATATCGAGCACTGTTCATCGGATTCCTACGCTACAGTTCTCCCGTGCTTGCTAAAACATGCAAGTCAAATCTTCGAGAACTTCAGAGCGTGCAGGCGCAGGCACTACGTGTTTGCCTAGGCGCAGCGCAGGGCCTCAACAGCTGGAACCATTATAATGGCTCAAGACCATCCGATCACGACTTACATTAGTACCGAAACGCTTAGAGCCCATGTTCGTCATGTTTCATGGATGCAGACAAGCTCTCTTGCGTGCCTGCCGGAACGACGACCACAGGTGTCCTTCTCCAACAAGGTCAGCATTCATCGTGCCTCCTTACCATCGGGTTTCACACCCTCTGCACGTTCAACCTCAGCTTTGTTGTGTTTAAAACAACCTCAAGTGCGTCTTATGGTTCCAGGAATAAGAAAGAAGTCCGACCTGCCTACCTTGGCCTTGAAGCAAACAGCTCTGGATTGTTTGCACACTTACTACTTTGATCGAATACACATATATACGGATGGCTCTTCCACTCAGACCAGCTCCACCAGCGCAGTGGCTATACCATCACGATCACTAAGCATCCAATACAAGATTTCCCACTTGACATCATCGACTGGTTCGGAGCTTGTTGCCCTCCGAGGTGCCGTTGATTATATTAATAACCAACCGCCTAATCGGCGGGCTATATTCTGCGATTCTAAGGCGGCCTTACAATGTCTTCTGGCATCTCTTCATCGCGGGTCATGTGAACCACTCGTGTCGGAGATACGAGAAATGCGCCATCACATGATCGCGAAAGGACACGACGTCGTGTTCAGTGTGTTTCTCCGGCAACGACCTCGCTGACGAAGCTGCTAGAAAAGCACATGAAGGCGCAACCCTTGTTTCAATACCTTTATCGCGGACCAACGCAGCCCAACACGTAGGCAAGCTAGCGCACTCTTTGACATTGGAGAAGTGGCACACGTCTGAATTCACTCACCATCGCTTGCATTCCCTCGATCCCTCTATGCAACTGCGGCTGTTACCAGGTCTTCCGCGCAATGAGGAAACAGTGCTGTGCCGCTTACGTTTGGGAGTCGCATTCACAAATGTTTATGCAATTCTGATTGGAATGGTTGATAGCTCCGAGTGCAATGCCTGCGGTGTCGAGGAAACCATAGAACACCTACTGTGCTACTGTGCTACTGTGCCCATCTTATGAAAATGAAAGGCAAGACCTCTGCGCAGCTCTCAATCAGCTAGATGGAAAGCCGTTCACCTTGAAGAAGATCTTGGGATCATGGCCTCGCATATCACAGCTACAAAAGGCCAGAAAAGCGCTGCTGCGATTTTTGAGAGCGACCGGATTGAGTCAGCGCCTGTGATCCGGACTGAGTGACCGAATGAAATCTCCACTGGACTTTCTCTTCTTTTCATCTTTCCGTCCCCCTTTCCCTTTCCCCAGTGTAGGGTAGCCAACCGGGCTCAGTCTTGGTTAACCTCCGTACCTTTCATTTATCATTTTCTCTCTCTCTCTCTGGTTAAACACACTGTGTCGACGGAGCCACCACTGCAAGTGGAAACAGCCCCCTTGGTACGCTATAGAAACTCCAAAGGTGCCCTGACATCTCTATAAAAATTTCGTTTCAGTTTACAAAGATTTCGTGCCAGTGCAAACAGCGATCACACAATGTTTACGAATATATCCGCAGCCTTCACCTTTATACAGAGATCTGCTTATTTCCATACGAGAAATACTAGTCTTCTCGTTTCGCTTGACGCAGTATATAAGCGTGTCCACTAAGTGGCATGATAGCGCGCTAGGGCATGATATCGCAATGATTTTAGCGCTTAACACACAGTAAATTTGAGCGAAAAAACGTGGCAACCACAAAGGGGCAGTAAGTTACTGCCTCCAATTTTCGTCAGGCTAACAATATGCAACATATGATGCGAAAACTAGGATTTCCACAGGCACATCCATAGGGTCAATGTGTAAAGCTCTTTTTCGTGTATTTTTGAGAAATATCGAACCGCCATATATAAAACATTTGGCTAATTTTGATCCTGCGTGAAAGAATGCGTTTGCAGCCGCCTCAACTAAATCACGCCAGCATGATGAAGGGAGGCTCCGTGTCTCGTTCATTGCTCGTCTCGTCTGAATCGCATCTCGTCCTCGACGCCTGCGCGGCGCGCAAAGTGGCAACATGGCGGCGTTCTTGCAGTTGCAGATTTCGGTGCATGGGCGCCATGACGAGGGTTTCCTCTAGAGTTACTTCCTGCTACTTACTTTTTCACCAGGACCAAGCCGCATTTGGCTGACTGCGTCAGAACGCCAGGCGCGGTGGGCGCGCCTCCAAAGTCTCTGAAAAAGTAACAAAATTATTTGCAGTAATGTTCGCGGTCAGAGATAGCGCTATGACTTGTCCCAGTAATGTTCAGTGCACGCGAAACTAACCACCTCACGAAGCCGAGTGAGGCGAGCCTGCCCAAAGACTACCGCAAAAATACTAAAATAATGTTGAGGCCCATAGAAAGCGTCGCAACCATCTCTTAGTACGAGTCATTAACTCAACCATGCCATGAGAGCTGAACTGTCTTTCGCTCACTGTACCACAAGTATCGGTTCCGTGCCGTAAAAGCATGATTGGTTGTAATGCGTCGCAGGATGCCAAACGAAATTTCTCACCTTGCTGTTTGTTCAATGGTGTATTCGCGCCCTGCCGAAGTGTACAAAGAACGCAACAATACAAGGCAGCATAAAAACCAGGCTACATCCAAAATATGTGAGTCACCGAAGAGGCGAACTTCACATATGCAGCAGGTCTCGCTCGCTTTGTTGGCGATTCTGGATCTAACGCAGCATGTGACGCGTACGTGGTGCCGCTTACTTGTCGCCAGGTAAAGCATGAAAATAAATCGAAAAGTATAAGTGCATTTATAGGCGAAACCTTTTAGCTTTAGCGAGAAAGAATAAATTGAAAATAAAACGCACTCTAAATTCATTTCACATTCTTTTTTTTTTTTTGCTCTGCTCGCGTCAGCTAACGTATGGAACGAACACTAGGCCTGACGTGTTTCCTGTTACAAATTTTTGCCAATTATCCCCATTTGTTCAATTTCTTTCCCTATGATTAAACGGGCAAGCCGAGAAAAGTCAACGAATTTTCGTATTGAACCAAGCGGGGACCAAGATGGAACGAAATGAAGTCAGAGCCTAAAGAAAAGTGCACTCTTGGTACGTTACACAAAAGTAATTTTTCTAAGCCCGCGTCGGCTAACAGATGCGTTTAACACTAGGGATAACGTATTTCCTGTTTCCAGTTCTCGCTGAATATAACTTCTCTATGATTAAATGTGTAAGCCCAGAAGCATGAATAAGTTTTAGTACGTAACACAGCAGGCAGGACTCCTCGACGGTTAATGGAGCCAGCTGCCTAACGAAAAGCACACTCTTGGTACGTTACACAACCTGCGTAGGTGCCCTGCGATGTCTACATAAGTTTCTCTTCAGTTCCCGAACGAAACTAGGTATACATGCATAGTGATCAAATATAATTGACGTAAAACACCCGCAGCCCGTGTCTTTCTACAGAGATCTTCTTTCCTACTATTGAGAACTTCCAGACTTGTCGCTTCGCCAAGTGGAGTATATTTGCCTGTCCACTACGTAGCTTGATAGCGCACTAAGGCGTGCCATGGTAATGATTTTACCGCTAAACACTGTAGAATAAATCTGCGCGATGTAGAAACCGCAAAGGCGTCGCCAAGTTCCTGCATCCCATTTCTGTCAGGCTAGCAATATTCAATATATGATACGGAAACTATAGCATTTACACGAGGATATCTATACGGACAATGTGTACGCCTCATTCCGCGTATTTTTGAAAGTTATCGAATTGAAGTTTAAAAAAATTTTTGCTAATTTTTATCGTGCGGTAAAAGATGTCTTTGCAGGCGCCTGAACTTGATCGTGCCACCATAATGAAGGAAGGCTCCGTATCACGTTCATTGCGCGTCTCATCTGAATTGCATCTCGTCGTCGGCGCCTGTGGGGCGGCGCAGAGTAGCCGCTTGGCAGCCATAGAGTTTCTCACTACAACACCTAGAGGGTAATCTGGCGCCACCGTCTATGGGAGTTTCTTAAGGGGACGCCGTGCCGTCATGGGAATGACGGTATATGTGTCTGCGAGGCTAGTGTTGGCTGGTGTTGTAAGAGGCTTCGTCTAAAACGTGGATATGGATACGCAAATAACGCGTTCTCAAAGTAAAATCTTCATAAAATGTTTCCATTCACGCATATTACATCTTTACTCACCCACGATGCATGACCAAGCGTAGAAAAGCAAGTACAGACGACCAATTGTGTCAAAGCGAACGCGAACCTTGTCGTCAGTCCTTGAACTTTAGCGACCCGCTAATACTTTTTACGTAACATGTAGTCGTACACACAGTAACAAGTTCTCATAGTTAAAGAAAACATGTTTTCACGGAATAATAAAGCTAAAACAGCTTTTCGCGTGCTGTTTTAGTAGAAAGTGAATCATTGTGCCAGACGGAACGGTACTTGCCAAGCGCGTCTTCAAGGTGTCCTGTCTCTACGAGAACGATGCCAATCCAAATCCAGAATATACCGGCATTCCCATGCATACCACAGTGAAGTAGCGCCAGATTTCCTTCTAGGTAATGTAGTGAGAAACTCTATGATGGCAGCGTCCTTCCAGTGGTAGATTTCACGCATAGGTGCTAGAGTGGGTATATTAGACAGCTTCAGTACTGCGCACGTTGCGTAAGCGAAGGCGTTGCGTACGTAAGATCGCTACGCTCTGCAAAGTGCGCAGGTGCAGAACGCTACGCGAGCGGTACGTGATGCGTGCGTGACCGCTGCGTACGCACGCATCCTGCTTCTTGCGTGCGTACGTGGGGAGGCTTGCGTGCTGCTCTCGTGGTTCCTGTGTGTTCGGGACAGCGCGAGACAAAAACAGTTTCGCAAAATGGCGCTGTCAAAGGCAACCAGCGGTAGGGTGTACTTTTCAAAGGCCTAAAGTTTGGCTTTGCTGCCTGAAGTCAACGCGCAGAAGCCATTCCTTGATATTGCATGCTGAGAATGCAAAACAAAAATAAGAACTTGAAAGAAAGTGTTGAGTGTGCACTTTTTGCACGAAAGGCTTGACATCCAGTGTGTGCAGTTCGTCGCAAATGACTGTGCCAACCCAAGATAGCGAATACAGAGTTTTCATATTTCAAGAGACGATTCGTGTATTGCATCCGTATTAAATGTAGACTCCTTTAAAAGCCTAAATAGAGTTCGCCGTAGCATGAACGTGCGCACAGGTTAATGGCTAAATATAGTCCGACGTAGCGCGAGCGCGCGCATGCGTTACATCACCTATATGAGAACAACAGCGTGTGTAGTTCGACCGGTGGTTCGACGCACTAGCGCAGCCAACATAACCGGATGCGACCAATGCGCACCGACGCGTCCGGCGCCGATCGACGCTTGCACGCGCGCTCGTAACATCGGACTATAAACGCGTCTTTACATCACGTGGCGAGATCAACAGCGTCTGTAGTCCGACCGATGGCTCGACACACTGACGGCCGTGGTCAACGCGTTCTAACGCGGCGGGCGTCTAACAACGTTCGCCCGCTTACGTACGTAAACATTTTACACTATTAAAACCCTAACGTGACACGCACTCCTACGTTCCGCAAAGCGCTTGCGTGCTGCCTACGTATCGTCGTGGCGCAATACTAACACTGTCTGTTAACCCGCCGCTCGAAGAGCTTAAATTTCAGAACCAAACGCCGTTTGGCGTTCCCCTCGCGGGCGTCGCCCACCCACCAAGAGAGTCGACGTATATCGCGCAAGGGCTCCTATACGTACAATGCACCGCTGAGACGTCAGTCATAGTGGCACATTACTTCAAAAATTATTCAAGCCGATATCAATTATTTGCTTAAACAGGCGACTTATATTTTATAGAAACAGTGATACACACAAACCGAATGTCTGCACGTTTTTCTTTTACTTCGCGCCGCATGGCAAGAAGGGTGTACTTCGGTTTCGTCTGCTTGTTCCTACGTCAAGCAGCAGCGCGCGCAGAGAACGAAACTATGTCGTTTTCGACCGTGTTGAAACGCGCAAAGCCGCCCGCTGTACGAAACGAGGCAGACGCAACAGCTCATGCGCGAGACCGTCACCGGATGTGCACCACTCAGAAAAACATGGGAAAAATAGAAAGAAGGCGCGGCCCGTGACGAACACATCAAGCAATCCTCCGGCTTCGCTATGGGAGAACGCAAGGAAATAATTTCGCTTCCGGACGCTAGACGGCGCAAGTGAAGAGAGTGTGTATTTTGGCGGTGACGCTCGCCTCCTGTAGTCACGGGTTAGAGCCATTTCAAATACTTCGATCTCTGCCATCATTCTGCCAATTTGAAGAAATGTTGCGGCAGAACGCTCCTTTGATGACACGTAATCACTTCCAATGTGTAACCAAAGAAGGAAAGAAGGAAGGAAAAAGTGGAGGCGGAAAGGCAGGGAGTTAACCCGTTTACTTAACCGGTTTGCTACCCTACAAATGGGAGCGGGATGAGGCGTATAAGCAAAATTTGCTATGTGACCGGTGAGCGCTCCCTTAAAAATGGCGCATATCATATGGCTTGTGCAATCTAAGTTAGGTGTGATTGCTTAAATACGAGAGTTTGTAAAAATACAAGCTCGCACTTTCGCCCGAAAAGCGAAGGCTTTCATTGTGATAGCAAAGTAGTAGACCACTACACATAATTAGGTTTGCATTTTAACGGCTACATAAGCCACAGTAAACATTCTCTCATTAATAATTTAGCAAGCACGATGTCACACCCGCGAATGCAAACATGGGCAACGCTATCATGAACCACGTCGGTCACATGACCCAAACTAATGGAAGCTCCCGCTCGCTTGAATGCCTGTACGACACGTGATATTAAGCGATCGTCAACACTAGGAACGCTGGAAGAGACCAACGCAAAGCGACAAACCATCTCGGCTCCCCGATCTATGCACCCGGCGCAGATTACCTCGAAGATACAAAAGCGCCAGAGAATGCGCTCAACCACACGAAGAACCATACGCAACCATGAGCGCCGACCTTCACACCCCGTCCCATGTCCACCATACCATGTCCACCCTACATACATACATACATACATACATACATACATACATACATACATACATACATACATACATACATACATACATACATACATACATACATACATACATACATACATACATACATACATACATACATACATACATACATACATACATACATACATACATACATACATACATACATACATACATACATACATACATACATACATACATACATACATACATACATACATACATACATACATACATACATACATACATACATACATACATACATACATACATACATACATCTTGTAATTGAGCAAGCAATGAGTATGTTTCAAGTCTTCCATAAGCAATCCGTGCGATGGCGCTAACATGCAAAACGGCTCTTTCCATGGCATGTGCAAGCTTATTGCTTCCGACTTGCAGTATCCACAAAAACATCTAGAGGAATTTATTTCTTTGTTCTTCGGTGGGGAATATCCGTAACCTGCAGAATATCGAGGGCCAACATCGAAGACCATCGAAGTCCTTCAGGTGTAAGAATTGATTTGAAGGCGGACTTGGGATCGAAATGCCTTAACCACCAGTTCAACTCGATCTCTATAAAATGAACGCTTGATACAACGAAACCTCATGCGCATTGTGTCATCTATATTTAAACTTTGAAAAAGTGACGTCGAGCTGTAGCAACCGTATGCTCCATCTCTTCTTACAACAAGCGCCTGAATTGGATAGATTATTTCGAAGTTATGTTTATAACAGGCCGCGCAACGTCAGCAATGTGCGCTTTGGGAGAAAATAGCCACGTACGGCTCGTTGAAACGAATATGTAGGCTGGTGAGGCACTATCTAAATTCTGTGAGCTTGCGCGATGATTTCAAATTGTCCTGCATATAACCGCCTGACTGTCGTTTAAAAATGACAGTGCATTGAATAATTTCGTGACGAATTCATCAATTTTTCAGACGATGAGATTCCCACCATACTAGCCACAAATCTTCAAATTTTCGCAACCGCGCTTTCCACCTCCGCGAAGGAGATTCAGCATTCATAAAAGAAAGTACGACATCTGTCTGCACTACTTTTATCGCAACTACAAGCTCTGGTTCTAGATATTTTGCATAGCTGGAGGCACTACTCAAAACCTTTAGACCCCTTGGCAAATTTTTGTTTTGGACCATCATCTGTAGGGAGCCGCGACGGGAGCGTTTTACTGCAAATTTATATCAAAGGGGTTCGTAAAAAAATGATAAAAATAAAATGAGGCGTTGCCGTGCTTTCAGAAGTCCATCTTCATCGCGAACGTTTACAATTTCCCAGCGTAGACTAGCGTTCGCAATTGTCACAGCCAACGACCGTGCCATCTTTCCCTCCCTCTGACATAACCTTCTCCATTGTGTTCCCCGTTCTTATGCGCGCCTTTTTCGCTTAATTCACCTGATTCCCTCTGTGCCCGCTCACAAATGCTGTAGTTAGAGAACCCGTCATGCTCACATCATTACCCTCGCTCCGTTTTTTCCCCTTCTATTCATTTTTTTGCTCCTTGACGAACGTAAAAATGTGGTATTTCCATTTTGGGTCGGCTGATTTGCATAAGTCTCGTGCCAAAATCACTGACGCTGTAGGCAGTGCATCTTACGCACAAGAATTTTTCGCTAGTGAGTTTCAGTCTCAGGTAGAGAGCGGGGTTACTAGAGAAGAAGGACGCCCGGGCTATGTTTCAAATTCCAGCCATTCTGGCTCCGTGCTGCCGCTTGATATTTTGCATACACAATTAGGACTGCGTGATCCAGGGACCCCGCTTGTCTGTTTGCCCCAGCCTGGTGAGGCACCCTTTATGACAATGCTCCATACGTTTAGGAGTACTGATCCTCGGCAAAATTCCAAAAGTGTCGTAAAAGTGTTTCATAAACAACGGTCGTGTTTTGCGAGGCCACGGATAATTGCGTCTTCTCGATTCACTGTATATGCTAAGGCTTTTGTAGTATATAGAGAATTCATATATGAACCAATTCAATCAAGAGTCATCTTTGCATGCGTAAGCTCGTTCCATACTTATATATGGCGCCGAAAAATCGGGGCAAGTGAAGTCATTGACTAAAATTAACTGAGCCAACATAGCCGGGCTCTCTTTCGCTCACTGCGCCACAAGTCTCGGTTCCATGCGATGAAAGCCCAAATTGGTAGAAATGCGTCGCAGAACGTAAAACCAAATTTCTCGCCATGCTGTAGTTCGAAATTGCGTTGGCGTCATGTCGAAGTGTACAACGAACGCAAGATTACGCCGGAAGCATAAGGAACAGGCTACATCTTAAAGATGTGGGTAGGCGAGCAGGCGAACTTTACTTACGCAGCCGGCCCCGCTGGCTTCGGTGACGTGTCGGGCGCTTAACGCATGCATATGACGCGTGTGTTGTGCGGCTAACTTGTTGCCACGTAAGGCAAGAACAATAAATAACAAGGAATAAGTTTATTCATAGGGAAAATTTTTTAGTTTTAGACGGAAAGAATAAAAAAAATAAAACGGTGTCTAAACTCATTTCACTTGTTCCCCAGTACTCGCCCCAGCTAACAGATGGGGCAAACAGTAGGTGTGACGTGTTTCCTGTTGCCAGTAACGTAATTTATGGGAAACAGTTTAGCTTTCACAGTTTTTTTTAATGCTCGTGTCATGTAACGGATGGGATGAACACTAGGCGCGACTTGTTTCCGGTTGTCAATTTTTGCCGAGCGTCCCCTCTTGTTGAATTTATTTCTCTTTGGTTAAACGGGTAAGGCGAGAGGAATGCAGGAATTTGAATATTTAACCAAGCGGAGACCAAGATGGAACTGTCAATGCAGCCACAGCCTGAAGAAAAGCGCCCTCTTCGTACGTTACGCAAAATTCATTTCACATTTGTTCTCTTTTTTTTCGATGCTCACGTCAGCCAACGGATGGGATGAAAACTAGGCGCGATGTGTTGCTAATTTTTGCCCAGTGTGCTTTCTTGCTTAATTTCTTCTTCCATGGTCAATAAGTTCTAGCACTTAAGCGTCCAAGTCATCACCGCCAATGGAGCCGTCTCAAAAGAGAAGCGCACTCTTTTTACGTTAGACAAACTCCATACGTGCCCAGCGACCTCTACCTAAGTTTCTCTTCAGGTCTCGAACAGAACTGTGGTTATGGAAAGGTTGATCAAACTATGTTGATCTGAAATATCGGTCGCCCATGTCTTCATATGGAGACCTCCTTTTCTCCTGTGACGAGTGCTAGTCTTCCCGTTTCGCTATGTGGAGTGCATTTGCCCTTCCACTACGTAGCTTATTGGCGCACTAAGGCATGACATCACAATGCTTTTACTGCTAAACACATTATAGTAGATCTGCGCGAAGTGGCATCCGCAAAGGCAGCGCCAAGTTCTCGCCTACCAGTTCTGTCAAGCTCACAATAAATGATCCGAAACCTAGGATTTACACGAGCCCGTCCATACAGAAAATGTGTAAAGCTGATTCCTTGTATTTTTGAGAAATATCAGATGGCCACTTATAAAATATTTAGCAAATTTTTACCGTGAGTTAAATGATGCCTTTGCATGGCTCTGAAATAGATCATGCCACCATAATAGAGAGCTTGAGCAGAGCGTTTACGGTCCGCTCCGCTGAGACCGGCGTACCATAACAAATTTGCACATATCCACTGAGCAGAACGCTACCGAGAACACATACGCGCCTGCGCACAATGCTTATTGCAGCAGCGGAACATAGAACGATGCCCAAGTTCCGTGAGGAATTCGATTTTGCGAAGCGTCAGGGTGCGTATAATTGCTGCCTTTGTCGTTTTACCGCACAGCAGAGAGCACGTAACTGGCGTCTCTGGGGGAGGGTCTTGTTACATAAGCGAAGTAAGTGCATTCCCACAGTCAAATTTGCGTGGGGAGGGGCGCAAGCAGCGCTCTGCTGAAGCTCTCTAATGAAGGGAGGCTCGTTATCGCGTTGATTGCGCGTCTCGCCTGAATCGCATCTCGTCGTCGGCGCATGCGTGCTGGCGCAAAGTTGCCGCATGTCGGCGTTCTTGGAGTTGCAGATTTCGCGGCCCGGGCGCTGGAGTTGGTTTTATTAACTGTACAGATGAACGTGGGAGCCTGTTTTCTGCGTGACGCCAGCCGCGGCAGCTTAGTGCGCAAGGCGTTTTACTGCTAAGCTCAAGGTCATCCATTCAATCGCGCCCGCGGCGGCCGAATTTCGACGGGTACGAAATGGAAAAACAAGGCGTAAAAAGAAACAAAAAGAACGTGCATGTACATGGATTTAGGTGCACGGTAAGGAACCCCAAATTGGTAAAATCACTCTGGGTCCCTCATTATAGCGTGCCTCTTAATCAAACCGGCAGTTCAGCGCATAAAACCCGATATTACAATTTCTAGCGTTGTGAGCAAGCAAAGTTTCAAAAGCGTCAGTTTCAGCCACTATATGCATTGCGTGGGCTAGTGCTCTTATCCCACTCTTTGTCCGCTCCCTCTCCCTTCTGCTCACTAAGGCGGAGGAAGTTGTGGTTTCAAGGCTTCGGGCCGGGGCGGCCCTTACACCGGCTGTGGTGTCAAAGTGAAACTGGTCGCATTTAGCACTAGATACCACGTGCCCAGTTTGTTAAGTCAAAGAAAAGTATCTGCAGATGAAGCGTACCACCTAATTTGCAGAATCCCAGGCTTACAATCGGAACGCTCGCTTCTCCTACGGCAAGCTTGCCTCAGTCGGATACATGACAAGACAATCCACAAAGCACTGCTTCAATTATTATACAACAAAGGCCTCAAGCGAAAACGATGTCCTCGAACACATTTGGGGTGTTTATCAACAATGTTTCCGAGTGCCTTGCGAAATTTCGACGCCACGTCGAGTTTGCATGTGCCGAAAATGGAGCCCATCAAATGTACAATACATGTTCAAAATGTTAAGTTTGCAGCTGTGGTTACATTTGTAAAGCAAGCTGGTACCACACTTTGTCCCTCATTTTAATTTTACGCATCTTTTGTACTACCAGTATACTGCCCTTTCATTTTCTTGTGTGCATATGCTAGCACACGGGTTAGAAACGTGGCAAGCAGGTACAAGATTGATGTTGTCTTTAGTGTGGGACACAAACTTTGTCAGGCTTGCCAAGCTGTCCGCAAAATAGTGAACGGAGGGTCAAATGACAAACCTGCAGGATGTTCTGTTAACCAAAAGAAGTACGTGAATTGCAAAACTCAAGTTGTTTATAAAATACCGTGCTCATGTGGAAAAATTTACGTAGGGCAAACAAATATATATTTAAACATCAGGATCCACGAACGTGCGCTCAAGTAAGTATGCATGTATAAACAATGGCATTGGTTCACATTCAGTGGTTCATTGCCACTTACGATTGTGTAAGCCCAATTTTAATAAAACGGATTTTGTACAGGTATAGAGCGCAAAAAGAAGTGAAATAATGGATGCCTTTTACATGTTTTTCGAGGGTGACAGATACAGGAGCCAACCCTCGATAGCTTTGTCACAGCTATGTAGTACGGAATTCTTTACTTAGCTGAAATGATTGCGAACGATCCTTACTAGCGTCCATCGAATCATTGCCACGTGCACTTTCATAAAGCAAGACGCAAGACGCATTCTAAATGAGGAAATAATTTTTTGCTCTATATAAATGCTTGCTCCGGGCTTTTTGTCCATTCATCCAACTTTTGACACCAGGTAAGCAGCAGTTGTTCTAGTACGAACCTCCACTGGACTGCATTTGCTGCAAAAGTTACAAGCATGTGTCATTTTTGTCTTTAGACCTTTTAGGAAAACTGCGCGTAGAAGCGAAGGGCGCGAAAGTCGTGAATGGGCGGCATTAGAAGCCAAAGCAATCCACTTCTGCGTACACATGGCGTAGAGAATACCCGACGTTAGTTTGGGCCATAGCGTTTCATGCAATAAAACTCACAGGGTCTGTCGTGGTACCTCTAAAACGAAGGCGAAAGACCATGTGCCGATACATGAAAGAGGAACACATAAGCTACATATTGAACTTGATACATTTACTAATCCTCCTCATTCACTTAGTCACTCCCTTATTACCCTCCGCGTACTTCCCTTAGTCATGCCTCTTAATCACGAAGGACGCAGTTGCTACTCGCACCCTAGATCATGGGTTCGAGCGCCTTAGCAGTGTCCTAATTAACTGTGCCTGAGTTAACCTCGCATTTATTAACACCAATGGTCGTGCGTTCGACTCTCAAAAAGGACCATGGTTATACCCCTGCGAAATATCGCGCATTCTCAGCCCTAATTAACGCCAAAGGTTGCACGTTCAACTCCCACCAAAAGTAGAGGGCTCGTAGCATTTTCGTGCCTTTCATGTCGTCAGCGGTTTTACGCTCATGGGCGACTGACCGATGAGACATAAGGCTTTCACCTGAATAACTAAACTCAACTCTGGCATTGCGATCATTCGGCCGGTAAGGGAATGATGGACAGTGAGTGCATCTGTCTGATCTTCATGTTCGTGGCTTCAGCCGTGTTAGAACGCCGCTCTTTAATGCCGCCCCACATTCAGTGTTTTTGCGGTGTTTCGTCACCCGGCGTCGCTTGGCGTCGATGCTCAGGGTGGCGTGATCAATGACACCAGGGGTGCGATCTTGTACGCGTTCCAAAATAGAACGGAGGCGGTTCGTTCTTTACGTCACAAAATGGGCGGTATGTTCCGTTCCGTTCGTCCGATAGCAGACGACACGGAATGATTGACAGCAGATATCACGTCACAATTGAAGTCATGGCGTTCGGCACGGTTCAAATCGACGAATCGTGTTTGGCTCGGTGGAACGAACCGCCTCCGTTCTATTTTGGAACGCGTACAAGATCGCACCTCAGTATTGCTATTCTGCAAGAGTCCACCTAGTGGACTGTCAATTTCGGCTGCTACTGATTGCATGCAGGTGTACGAGAGAGGAGGAGACGAGTGGCCCTAGCCAATCAGCAGCAGCCGAAATGGACAGTCCACTAGGTGGACTCTTGCAGTATACCTCCCCATATCTCGCAGCCGCCGCCAGAAGCGGCTCGATGAGTGCGGACCGATCAGCGCTATTCCGCGTGCCGCTCGTGTGCCTCGACGTGCGTTCGCGCGGAGACGCCGAAAGATGGATCGCCAGAAAACGCCGTTAAAAACGCTTAATGTGGGTCTGCCTTCAGGTGCGTGTTCCTGCGCTGAGCGTCGGGGTCGTCGGCGTCGCTCGGCCTCACCGAGCGAACGAGCACCGCAAAGGACGAAAGAGCGAACGCGGAGCAAAGCGGGGTTTGAAACACGGCATTAGCGAAGAGAGCGCGAGGATGGAAACGGTGGAAGCATGAGGAGGAAAGCGAAGGAGGAGAGCATGGCGAAAGGGTGAGGAACAAAGCAGAGTGCCACACGAGACCACGATTTTGCATTATGGAGCATCGTTGTTCTTGGTGAATTCCATTCTAGCTTCCTTTATTTTGCCTTTATTGGCCTTCAGTGCCTTACATTTCAAAGGAATCTATATTTGCATATGTATAGTTAAGTAACACTGCGAATGAATTGCAACCAATCACTGAGGTCCTTAGCATAGAAATTATAAGAGTTAAAATTATAAGAGTTTATTATCCAGAAAACAAAGAAAATGTTCAGTAGTCTGGCGAGGAAGCAAGAATTCATGATCGCCGGTCACCCTCCACGATATGCGGAATAGTAGGTTTATTTAGGTGACCTGCTCACAGACCACCTAGATCAGGGGAAGGAAATTAACAGCTGAATAAAAATGGGTTCCAGTGATTACGGCAGGCATTACCTATTCGCTGATTGGAAGCTTAGCACTTTCGTCGAAAAGATAAGTGTATAATCTATACATTCTACCAATTCCAACATATGGGGCCAAAACTTGGAGAATAACAAAGCTCGAGAACAAGCTGAGGACTGCCAAAGAAGAATGGAACAAGAAACTTTGGGCGTAATGTTTGGAGACAGGAAGATAACGGTATGGATGAGAGAGCAAACCTCGATTACGTCAGAGGAGGGGGGGGGGGGAGAAATTAAGCTGGGCAGGTCTTGTATTCCCCAGGGTAGAAAACCGGTGGATCACTAGAGTTACAGAATTGGTAATAAAAGAAGGGATGCGCTGTCGATGACGGCAGAACATCATGTTGAATGATGAAATCAGCAAATTTATGGGCGCAAGTTGGATCGAGCTAGCGCAAGACAGGGTCAATTGGAGATGGCTGGTGACGGTGTGCGGTGTCTGTAGCAGCTATCACCGGTAATGAGAAAAAAAGAAATATGCACTTCCCGCCGGATAGAACCCGAGACTACTGCGCATGAGTCAGCTCCTCGAGCACTGAGCCAAGCCATCGCTGCCTAGCACGCAGCGGAAAATTGCGCTTTAAATGCGTCCTAGCACGCAAGGAGAGACGCGATACGACATGTGCGCCGCGTAGCGTCGACGAGTGCACATTTTTCATTGGATCACCACATGAGGTAGGACGCCACGTAGGAGTTGCTGAGGTAGTGGTACAGGGTAGATAGTCAACTCATGAGGAATAAAAGCGAATTATGGAGATGTATAGATATTGATGTAATGAAAAACATGTATGATATACCTGATTATTTCAAGCAGGCTAGGTGAGTATCTCCATGCCGTTTCACACAGAATGTCATTAAATCTTTATCATCATCATTAGCATCATATCATATACGATTTCACACGCGATGTGAGAATTTGAGAACATCTACCAACCGATTTTATTAGCACGCATTGTCGTCGTTTGCGCTTTTTTGGTTGCCCGCTTCACGAAATGAAGAATGTTTGATTTCCAATCCTCGTGGTGAAAAACTCAACTATATAATAGCAATCTTCTTTCATCTAATGGCTTGTGCGTGAGGTCGGGTCTGCGAGTAGCAAGCGCACAGACTCGGCGAATGTGCTGGGTCTAACCTCATCGCCTCAGCGCGATCGACATCAGCTCAAACTGTGTTCGCGGCTCGTGAAAACAGAAGCTTGTGCCGCCAACAATCCGTCACCACTTTCCAACCATGAGCCAGCCGTTTACAGGGAAGTTAACTTCTGGCGAATGCAACATCTCATGTCAAACTCGACCTCACGGTCGTCAATATTGTCGCCTGCCATTAATTCCCAGTATGTTCTGCGTATTCAGCTATTTAACTAATAACACAATGTGGCCAATAGTCGAGGAGCAGGAAACGTATCTGGCTTCAGATGATTGAAGAAATAATTTGTAAAAAGCCCTGAAAAACGAATGAATTTTAGTAATTCAAAACATCGAAGGCCAAGAGTGTCTGTGGAGCCAGCAGCCTAACGAAAAGCGCACTCTTAGTACGCTAGACAAACTAACCGGTTGCCCTGGCATCTCTACATAAGTTTCTCTCAAGTTCCCGAAGGTTTCTGGGCAAATGCAAACAGCGATCAAATAGTATTGACGTAACATATCCGCAGCCCGTGCCTATATACGAAGATCTCCTTTATACGAAGTTACGTCCGCATAGGTGGTTGAGAATGTTATGAAAGAAAATGATTATGTACGAAATATGCTGAAACATCTAATAATTACGGCGCGTTCAATTCTCTGCGGACTACAGACGCCGGTTGCTAAGACCGCGCTACATGTTCTAGATGCTTTGGAACCGCTCCTCGTGGCTTTACGATAATGCATCATGACGTTATCTTTTGAAAACCAATTATGAAGATCTGCGATATTGCAGTGGAATGCCAGAGGTCTACGAGGCCACCCCGCTGACACTCGGCAATGGAAGGGTGTTCAAATACCAGTTTCCCGTGTCTGTAATATGTGAACCAGGCATGGCCTCTTTACTGCGCATACCTAGATATGTGCCGCATTTGTCAAGGAGTGACCGCAATTTAAGGAAAATGCTGAATTTTATTCGTCGGAATTTAACATGCCTTCGTAAAGACATTTCTTCACGTGCTCCCAACGAGTACGTTTGCATAAAACTGAAGTGCAAGCGGCGCACATTCATAGTAATCGAAGGATATATACCCCCAGCATCGAGCATAGACGGTTCATATTTCCTGTCAATGCTGCAGACATATGCGAGTCCTCACACATTCATCGCCGGCTTTAATGCCCACCATCCCTTGTGGGGCTCTGCTTCCACGAACGCCCGTGGTAGAGACGTGGCTGATTTCATGCTTAGTCAAGGCTTCATGGTGATCAATGATAGCTCGCCAACATATCTGCGAGGCTCTAAGTACAGCAATTCTCTTCACATTGCGTTTGTTTCAAAGAGCCTGCTGTCTTTTACATGATGGTGTACTGATCTTGCCACCCATAGAAGTCACCATCTACCAACATATATTCAGATGAAATAGTTGCATTCCTCAGCTCCGCACACTGTGCGATCTATCGACCGGCCAACATATCGAGAATGTGTGAACACCGCATGCCAAGCCATCCAATCTCCATCCAATACTGAAGATGTCATCGTTACAATATTACGCGACACAACAAAACACCTCAGCGTACCTTCACCTAGATCACCCATTGGTGACCAGTACAAGCGACATCACGCGATACGCCCTCGAGCAGAAGAGAAATACAGAAGGACCAAATCACCATTAGACGCCGCATCACACCGGGCTCTTGCGTCATGTCCTGCGCCACCTTGACAAGCTCGACAAACAACGCTGGAGATAATTCTGTGGCACTCTGGATCCGAGAACACCTTTCTCTAGAATTTAGAAAATTGTGCGAAGCCTTCGATCGCATCCTCAACAGTGCTCCCGTTCAGCGCTGTAGCCAAACGGCAAGGCCAGCGTGAAGTTGAGGTTGCGGATTACTTCTGCAAATTACTTCTGATTTTCTCTAATGGTATAGCAATGCAATCACCACTGACGGTTCTACCATCTAGAGATCGCTGGCTTGATGCGCCTTTTACTGTGCACGAGGTGTGACATCTACTTCCCACTGGTCACCTTGTCCAGAACCAGATGGAATTTGGTTCCAGGACCGCTATTTGCCATCTTGAAGTAGGAACTTGAGAAATTCTCATGACGCTCTATAACTCTACGTGGTAGAGAGCAACTGTGCCTGGCCACTGAAAGTGCAGTCGTCTTGTAGCTTTGCTAAAACCCGAAAAATGCCCACATGATCTCTCACGTTATCGGCCAACAGCCTTGGCAAGCTGTGTCGGTAAAGTGATGGAGTTGATGGTACTGAGCAGGCTGGAATGCCTACCCGAGAAAAGTCGTGGCCTTCCTGATTTTATCGATGGATACAGAAGAGGTCGATCATCCATTGATGGTGTGATCGACGTAGAATCTTCTGTTCTACATGTAAAGAGATGCCGTCGTCTGGTATGTGCACCATTTCTGGACGTTAAGGGTGCCTACGACAACATTATCCATAATTCGAATATTGGGGCTCTTGAGGATATTGGAGTTGGTGGCCGGATGTATGCATGGCTGCACAGTTACCGCAGTGGCCGCACCATTTTTCTGTCCACTTCGGATGGCGAGACTGATAGACATGACGTTCGCAAGGAAGTTCCACAGGGTGGTGTCCTTAGCCCAATATTGTTCAGTGTCATAATAGTGGGCCTTGCACACGAGCTACCTCAAAGAACACATACAGCAGTTATGCGGATGATAACTGTATGTGGTCATCTGGGGTCACACGTCCACAAGTGCGTGCAAGGCTTCAACCTGCGGCTACTATCGCGGGGAAGTACCTGCGCTGTAGAGGCCTGCAATTCTCATCAACTAAGTGTGCAGTGTTGGCATTCACTCGCAAATCGATGTCACAGTATCTAACCTTGGTGGACGAAACTGTGCTCCCTTTAGTCCCTTACCAGATAGTTCTTGGTGTGATAATAGACCGCAATCTTTCTTGGACCAAACATGCCACTGCGCTAAAGGCTAAAGTGACCAGCCTCATACACGTTCTTCGTCTAATATGTGGACTGAGATGGGGCCCCTCTAAACGAAGTTTGCTCCAAGTGTACCAGGCACGGTTTGTGGGCTACATACGCTTCAGCATGCCTGTGCAATCTAACATGGAATCATCTTGTATACACACACTAGAGAGCCTTCAGGCACAGGCACTGCAGATGTCTTGGCTTTTCACACTGCACGTCAACTAAGGGCACAATAGGGGAAGCACAGGCTTGTCCAATCGACATATACAGGTCTTGTGAACCTAGCCAACCAATGTTCGCCTGCTGACCAGACACTCAGACCATCGTTTGTCAACACTTCCAAGAACGAACCTTGACTATGGTTTTTATAAAGCAATTGCATGTCACGCAAGCATTATACCTGCAAGCTTACAGGCCACAAACTTTCCTGAGACACTTCAATGGACATTGCCAAGACCACTAGTGAGGCTTCAGATGCCCGGAATCATGAATAAATCCCACGTTTCATCCATTGGCTTGAAAACACTCCCCCTGTTCCTTATATCTACATTATATAGTGGGACTGTACAAGTATATACCGATGATCCGGTCGCGTCACCTGCCACAACGGCCGCATTTGTCATCCAATACCTTTGAATTACTCGGCGATTTCAGTTTGACCACAAATCGACATCTATGGTTTCGGAACTCGCGGGAATACGGGAAGCTCTCCGTTTTATGAGAACGGAGACACCTCATCAATGCACGGGATCCTGCGATTCCAAATGAACGCTAAAGGAGCTAAAATGGTTTTTAAAGAAAGGCTCATACTGCCTGCTCGTGCTGGAAATCGCCGAACTTCAGCACAGTGCCGAGTTAAGTGGCCATGTCATCACTTTTCAATGGGTACCTAGTCATGGTTGTGTGATTGGCAATGAACTCACTGACAGTGAGGCAACATCAGCCTTCTCTTCCTCTGATGAAGTATGGTTTGCCCACTCGCAACCAGACACCAAGGCCATGATCCAGTCACTCATACAGGACCCTACAAAGGTATACAGAGCCCACAATGGCAGCATTGACCGACGCTTAATATGATCAACCCAGTCGCTAAATTATGTTTGCCCCCGAAAGTTAAGCGGAGCAAAGCGTCATTGCCACAAAGGATTCGGCTGGGCGTTGCTTTCACTCGTCGTTACGCGCATCTCATCGGCCAATCGAAGCGCGCTGATTGTGAACACTGCCAGATGCATGAAACACTGGAACACATACTGTGCGATTGCCCAGCATATATGCTGGAGCGAAGGACGTTAGAATGTTTCCTAGCCAGCGTTCGCAGGCAACCACTCTCGGAGGAAGCTATCCTCGGCCGATATCCTCACCTTGCAACTTCAGTACGTGCAACTAAAGTGTTGTTCAAGTTTCAGCAGGACACCAAGCTCGACGAGCGGCTCTAGCAATGCAACTGTCTCATATACATCAGCACTCACCACTTTATCATCATGTATCCCAGTACCCTCACTCCGCTTCCCTCTTCCCCAGCGCAGATTAGCAGACTACAGCGCACTAGCTCAGGTCAACCTACCCGTCTTTCCTATTAATAAATTCAGTTCTCCCTCTCTGTCTGGCTTTTCTGCTAACAAAAAATGCTAGTCTTCTCGTTTTGTTTGGCTGAGTATATATGCCTGTCCGCTATGTAGCTTGATAGAGCACTCAGGCAAGACATCGTAACGATTTTACCGCTAAACATATTAGAGTAAATTTGCGCAAAAAAACGTGGAAACCGCAAAGGCGCCGTAAAATTACTGCCTCCCACTTTTGGGAGGCCAACAATAACAAATACATGATGCGAAAACTAGCATTTCCACTAGTGTCCGTAACGACAATGCGCAAAACTCATTCCGCGCATTTTCAAGAAATACCGACGACAATTTATAAAACATTTTTTTCTAAATTTGATTCTGCATTAAGGGATACGTTTGAAGGCAACCGAACCAAATTGCGCCACCGTGATGAAAGGAGGCTCTGTATCGCGTTCATTGCGCGTCTCGTCTGAAACGAATCTCGTCGATGGCGTATGCGGGGCAGTGCTAGGTAGCAACATGGCGGCGTCTTTGCAGATGCAGATTCCAATGCATATGCGCTATCGCGAGCGTTTGCTCTACAGTTGGTTACAATGACTCCATAGCTTATCATTGCAGGTTTAGTGTGATACCAGCCACGGTAGCAAAGCGTTTAAGGCATTTCGATGCTGTGTTCATCATCATCATCATCATCAGCAGCAGCAGCAGCAGCCTGGTTACGCTCACTGCAGGGCAAAGGCCTCTCCCATACTTCTCCAACAAACCCGGGTCATATACTAATTGTGGCCATGTCGTCCCGGCAAACTTCTTAATCTCATCCGCCCACCTAACATTCTGCCGCCCCCTGCTAGGCTTTCCTTCCCTTGGAATACTTTCCGTAACCCTTAATGACCATCGGTTATCTTCCCTCTGCATTACATGTCCTGCCCATACCCATTTTTTTCCTTGATTTAAACTAAGATGTCATTAACTCGCGTTTGTTCCTTCACCCAATCTGCTCTTTTCTTATCCCCTTGCTGTTACACCCATCATTCATCTTTCTATAGCTTGTTGCGTCATCCTCAATTTAAGTAGAACCCTTTTCGTAAGCCTCCAGGTTTCTGCCCCGTAGCTGAGTACTGGTAAGACACAGCTATTATATACTTTTCTCTTGAGGAATAACGGCAACCTGCTGTTCAGGATCTGAGAATGTCTGCCAAACGCACCCCAGTCCATTCTTATTCTTCTGATTGTTTACGTCTCATGATTCGGATCCGCCGTCACTACCTGCCCTAAGTAGCTAGACGTATTCCCTTACCACTTCCAGTGCCTTGTTACCTACTGTATATTGCTGTTCTCTTCCGAGACTGTTAAACCTTACTTTAGTTTTCTGCAGATTAATTTTTAGACACACTCTTCTGCTTTGTCTCTCCAGGTCAGTGAGAATGCATTGCAATTGGTCCCCTGAGTTACTAAGCAAGGCAATATCATCAGCGAATCGCAAGTTACTGAGGTATTCTCCATAATCTTTTATCCCCAATTCTTCCCAATCCAGGTCTCTGAATACCTCCTGTAAACACGCTGGGAATAGCATTGGAGAGATCGTATCTCCCTGCCTGACGCCTTTCTTTATTGGGATTTCTTGCTTTCTTTATGGAGGACTATGGTGGCTGTGGAACCGCTATAGATATCTTTCAGTATTTTTACATATGGCTCGTCTACACCCTGATTCCGTAATGCCTCCATGACTGCTGAGGTTTCGACAGAATCAAACGCTTTCTCATAATGCATGAAAGCTATATATAAGGGTTCGTTATATTCCGTACATTTCTCTATCACCTGATTGATAGCGTGAATATGGTCTATTGTTGAGTAGCCTTTAATGAATCGTGCCTGGTTCAAGGTCCTCAAGGTTCAAGGTTCAATGATGTCTTCAAGGTCGTCCAATCAATCGCGGCCACAGCGACCAACTCTGGATGGGGGCGAAATGCAAAAAAAAAAAACGAAACGATGAAAAGAGAGAAGAACGAAAAAAAATGCTCGTGTACTTGCATTCATGTGCACGTTAAACAACCCCAAACTGAGGAAATCACTCCAAGGCCTTCGTTGTAGCATTCCTCATATCAAAGCGGGCTTTTGGCGCGTAAAACCCAACATTACAAGTTCTAGCGTGAAGAGCGGGAAAGTTTTAAATGCGTCAGTTTCAGCGATTATAAATATTGCACGGGCAAGTGCTGTTATCCCTACCTATGCCTGCTTCCTTCCACTTCATTTTACCATGGCAGAGAAAGTTTTGCTTAGGACGCTTCGGGCTGGAGTGACCCTTACAGTGGCTGTGGACTCAAACGGAATGTTTGCATTTACCACTGGGCGCTATGTGCCTGGATTGCTCAGTGCTAATGTTGGACAGGGATATGCAGCGTACCACCTATTATGCACAAGTCCAGGCTTACAATCGCAACGCTCGCGTCTCCTGTTGCCTCCGCTACAGTTTCGCATCCACCTATGAGCGCTGCATACGTAATGAGAGATTCCACAAAACACTACTTCAATTCATATCCAACACAGGCATCAAAGCACACATATAATATATACATATACAGGTTAATAATTATGCCGTTAGAGAAATTCCTTATTTAAATATATATAATACGGTATACGGCGTTTATCAGCCTTCTTTAACAGCGCCTTCGGAAACTTCTACTTCACTCCGAGTTTGCAGGTGGTGAAAATCGCTCTCATTGTACATTTATTTGTTTGCCATAATTTTAAGTTTGTAGTTGTGATCACATTCGGAATGAAAACTGCTCCCACGCAGTTTTATGCGAGGTTTGTGCCACAACCCTAATTCATTGCTGAACTAAATTAAGCCCTTGACTATATTGCTTGAAAAGAAGGCGCATGCTGCGGGTAATGCGCAGACGAAATCAAAAGCGGAAGTTGTAGCCGCAGCCTTTGTCATAAATTACTTGTTCAAGCAGCGCCGGAGTGTTTCAAGTCTATTTCACGAACAAGGAGCTGCAGAATTTATTATGATTTCCGTCGACAAGGAATACTGCCATCAAGGCTACATTGACTTCAAGGCCGGGTCCCTCATCAGGTCTGGCAATTTTGAGCTGACAAGTGCATCGCATCCGTACCCACCGCGCGAAGAGCTTAAATTTCAGAACCAAACGCCGTTTGGCGTTCTCCTCGCGGGCGTCGCCCACCCGCCGAGAGAGTCGATGTATATCGCGCCAGTGCTCCTGTACATACAATGCACCGCTGAGACGTCGGTCATAGTGGCACATGACTTCAAAAATTATTCAAGCCGATGTCAATTATTTGCCTAAACAGGCGACTTACATTTTATAGAAACAGTGATACACACAAACCGAATGTCTGCAAGTTTTTCTTTTACTTCGGACCGCATGGCAAGAAGGATGCATTTCGGTTTTGTCTGCTTCTTGCTACGTCACGCCGCAGCACGCGCAGAGAACGAAACTATGTCGTTTTCTACCGTGTTGAAAGGCGCAAAGCTGCCCGCTCTGCGAAACGAGACAGGCGCAACAGCTCATGCGCAAGACCGTCACCGGAAGTGCACCCCTCAGAAAAACGTGGAAAAAGTAGAAAGAAGGCACGGCCCGTGACGAATACGTAACGCAACCCTCAGGCTCCGCTATGGGAAAAGGCAGGGAAATAATTTCGCTTGCGGACGCTAGACGGTGCAAGTGAATAGAGTGTGTATTTTGGTGGTGACGCCCGCCTCCTGCAGTCACGGGTTAGCGCCATTTCTAATACTTCTATCTCTGCTATTATTCTGCGAAATTGAAGAGTTGTATCGGCAGAAAGTTCCTTAGATGACACGTAACCACTTCCAACGTATAACCAAGGAAAGAAGGAAGGAAGGAAAAAGTGGAGACGGAAAGGCAGGGAGGTTAACCAGTTTAGCTTAACCGGTTTGCTACCCTACACATGGGAGCGGGATGGGACGTATAACTAAAATTTGCTATGTGGAAAGTGAGCGTGCCCTTAAAAATGACGCTTATCATATCGCTTGTGCAATCTAAGTTAGGTGTGATTGCCTAAATGCCAGCGTTTGTAAAAATACAAGCTCACAATCTCGCTCGAAAAGCGAAGGCTTTCATTGTGATAGCAAAGTATTAGACCACTACGCATAATTAGGTTTGTATTTTATTCGGCTACATAAGTCACAGTAAACATTCTCTCATTAACAAATTGGCAAGCACAATGTCACACCCGCGATAGCAAACATGAGCAACGCTGTCATGTTCCACGTCGTCAAGATGAGCCAAACGATTAGAAGCTGCCACTCGCTTGAATGCCTGTACGACACGTGATATTACACGATCGCCAACAGTAGGCACGCTGAAAGAGAACAACGCAAAGCAACAAGCCATCTCGGCTTGCCCAACTATGCACCCGGCGCAGATTACCTCCAAGATACAACATGCGCCAGGGAACGCGCTCAATCACACGAAGGACCATGCGCAACCACGCGCGCCCCCTTCACACCCCGTCCCATGTCCGCCATACCATGGCCATCATACATACATACATACATACATACATACATACATACATACATACATACATACATACATACATACATACATACATACATACATACATACATACATACATACATACATACATACATACATACATACATACATACATACATACATACATACATACATACATACATCGTGTAATTGAGCAAGCAATGACTATGTAACAAGTCTTCCATAACCAATCCGTGCGATGGCGCTAACATGCAAAACGGCTCTTTCCACGGCGTCCGCAAGATTATTGTTTCCGACATGCTGTATCCACAAAAACATCTACAGGAATTTATTTCTTTGTTCTTCGGTGGGGAATATCCGTAACCTGTACAATCTCGAAGGCCAACATCGAAGACCATCGAAGACCTTCAGGTGTAAGAATTGATTTGAAGGCGGACTTGGGATCGAGATGCCCTAACCACAGTTCAACTCGAACTCTAATATGAACGCTTGATACCGGGGAACCTCATGCGCATTGTGTCATCCATGTTTATACTTTGAAAAAGGGACGTCGAGCTATAGCAATGCTATGCTCCATCGTTTCTTACAACAAGCGCCTGAATTGGATAGATTACTTCAAAGTTATCTTTATAACAAACCGCACAACGTCAGCATTGTGCGCTTTGGGAGAAAATAGCAACGTATGGCTCGTTGAAACGAATATGCAGGCTGGTGAGGCACTATGTAAATTCTGTATGCTTAGGCGCTGATTTCAAATTGCCCTGCATATAACCGCCCGACTGTCGTTTAAAAATGACAGTCTGTTGAATTATTCCGTGACGACTTCATCAATTTTTCAGACGACGAGATTCCCACCATACCAGCAACAAATCTTCAAATTTTCGCAACCGCGCTTTCCACCTCCCCGAAGGAGATTCAACATTCATAAACGAAATTATGAAATTTGTCTGCACTATTTTTATCCCAACTACAAGCTCTGATTCTAGATATTTTGCATAGCTGAAGCCACTACTTAAGAACTTTAGGCCCCTACGCAAATTTTGGTTATAGACTGTCATGTGTAGGGAGCCGCGAAGGGAGCGTTTTACTGTAGATGTATATCAAAGGGGTTCGTAAGAATAAATAATAAAAATGAAATGAGGCGTTGCCGTGCTTTCAGAAGTCCAGCTTCATCGCGAACGAGTACACTATCTCAGCGGGCACTAGCGACCGCAATTGTCACAGCCAACAACCATGCCGCCTTTCCCTTCCTCTGACACAACCTTCTCTATTGTGTACCCCATACTTATGCGCACCTTTTTCACTTAATTCACCTGATTCCCTTTGTGCCCGCTCACAAATGCTGTAGTTAGAGAACCCGTCATGTTCACATTATTACTCTCGCTCCCTTTGTTTCCCCTAATATTCATTTTTGTTCTCTTTGACTAACGTAAAAATGTGGTATTCTCGTTTTGCCTCGACTGATTCACATAAGTGACGCGCCAAAATCGCTGACGCTGTAGGCAGTGCGTCTTACGCACAAGCATTCTTCGCTAGTGATCTTCAGTCTCTGGTAGAGAGCGGGGTTACTAGAAAAGAAGGACGCCCGGTCTCTGTTTCAATTTCCAGCCGTTCTGGCTCTGTGCTGCCGCTTGATATTTTGCATACACAATTAGCACTGCGTAAACCAGGCAACTCGCTTGCCTGTTTACCCCAGCTTGGTGAGGCACCCTTCATGACAATGCTCCATAAGGTTAGGAATACCGATCCTCGCCAAAATTCCGACAGTGTCGTAAAAGTGTTTCAAGAACAGCTGTCGCGTTATGCGAGGCCACGGATAATTGCGTTTTCTCGATTCACTGTATATGTTAAGGCTTTTGTGGTATATAGAGAATCCATATACGAACCAATTACTTCAACAAAGAATAATTTTTGCATGCGTAACTCGTTCCATACTTATATATGGCGCCGAAAAATTAGGGGAATTGAAGTGAATGATTTAAGTTAGCTACGCCAAGACACCCGAGCTGTCTTTCGTTTACTGCGCCACAAGTCTCGGTTCCATGCAATGAAAGCCCAAATTGGTAGAACTGCGTCGCAGACTGTAAAACCAAATTTCACCCCATGGTGTAGTTCAAAAGTGCGTTGGCGCCTTGACGAAGTGCCCAACGAACGCTAGAGTACGCCGGAAGCATAAGAAACAGGCTGCATCCTAAAGGTGCGGGTCGGCGAGCAGGCGAACTTCACATAGGCAGCCGGCCCAGCTGCCTTCGGTGACGTGTCTGGCGCATATTACGCGTATGTTGTGCGGCTAACTTTTTGCCAGGTAAGGCAACAAAACGAAATCGCAAACTATACGTTTATTTACAGGGAAATATTTTTAATTTCAGCCAGAAAGAATAAAACAAATATAACGATGACGTGTTTCCTGTTGCGATTTTGGTTGTTTTTGTTTGTTTGTTGTTGCGAGAAATAGTAAAACAAAAATAAAACGCCGCTTAAATTCATTTCACGTTTTCTTTTTGTGGTGCTCGCGTCAGCTAACCGATGGGATGAAAACTAGGCGTGACGTGTTTCCGGTTGTCAATTTTTGCCGAGTGTCCCCTGTTGTTGAATTCATTTCTCTATGGTTAAACGGGTAAGACGAGAAGAATGTAGTAATTTTAGTATTTAACAAAGCGGATATCGCGATGGAACTGTCAATGGAGCCATATCCTGAAGAAAAGCGTCCTCTTGGTACGTCACACAAAATTCATTTCACATTCCTTTTTTTTTTTCGATGCTCGCGTATGCTAACGGTTGGGATGAACATTAGGGGGGACGTGTTGCCTATTTTTTTCTCTATGGTAAATAAGTTTTTGAATTCGAAAGTGCAGCACCGAACTTCCTATGGAGCCAGCTGCCAAACGAATAGCGCACTCTTGGTATATTACAGAAACTCAATAGTTACCCTGCAATCTCTACCTAAGTTTCTCTTCAGGTCTCAACGAAATTGTGCTTATGGAAATGCTCATCAAACTATATTTACGTAACATATCCGCAGCTTACGTCTTCATATGGAGACCTCCTTTTCTCCTAGTGAAGAATGCCAGTCTCCTTGTTTCGCTATATGGAATATATTTGCCCTTCCACTACGTAGCTTGACACTTCACTAAGGCATGACACCCTAATGATTTTAACGCTGAACACAATATATTAAATCTTCGCAAAGCGGCAATCGCAATGCCGACGCCAAGTTATTGCCTCCAATTTCTGTCAAGCTCACAATAAATGATGCGAAAACTAGCATTTACACGAGCCCGTCCATACGGAAAATGTGTAAAGCTCATTCCGTGTATCATTGACAAATATCGGATGGCCACTTATAAAACATTTAGCTAATTTTTATCGTGCGTTAAATGATACCTTTGCAGGCCTCTGATATAGATCACGCCGCCATAATAAAGAGCTTTAGCAGAGCGTTTACGGTCCGCTCCGCTGTGACCGGCGTACCATAAGAATTGGCACATATCCACTGAGCAGAACGCTACCGGGAACACAGACGCGCCTGCGCATAATGCTCACTGCAGCAGCGGAACATAGAACGCTGCCAAAGTTGCGTGAGGAACTCGATTTTGCGAAGCGTCAGGGTGCGTCTAATTGCCGTCTTCGTCGTTTTGCAGCGCAGCAGAGAGCACGTAACTGGCGTTTCTATGAGACGCGCTTGCTAGATAAGCGAAGTCAAGGCTTTCTATGCAGCCAAATGTGCGCGGAGTGGAGTGTAAGCAACGCTCTGCTAAAACTCTCTAATGAAGGGAGGCTCCGTATCTCGTTGACTGCGCGTCTTGTCTGAATCGCATCTCGTCGTCGGCGCATGCGCGGCGGCGCAAAGTGGCCGCATGTCGGCGTCCTTGGAGTTGCCGATTTTGCTGAACGGGCGCTGGAGTTCGTTATATTAACTCTATACATAGTATGCATGTGTCGTCACATCGGCTGCTGTCGTCGGCTTCCGCACTACCTTCCGCCATCTTGGGGCACCTTATAAACAGGCGTGCGCATAGGCTGGCATAGGCCTATAGGTTCCCCAACATGGCGCTGCCGTAAACCGGAAGCCACGGAGTATCGTTGAATGACGTACGTGCAATACTTTGTATAGGTGAACGTTGGAGCCTGTTTTCTGTGTGATGCTAGCCGCGGCAGCTTAGTGTGCAAGTCGTTTCACTGCTGAGCTCAAGGTCGTCCATTCAATCGCGCCCACGGCGGCCGAACTTCGACGGGAGCGAATTGGAAAAACAAGACGTAAAAAGAAAGAAAAAAAAACGCGCGTGTACTTGGATTTAGGTGCACGGTAAGGAACCCCAAATTGGTAAAATCACTCTGGGTTCCTCATTATAGCGTGCCTCATAATCAAACCGGGCGTTCAGCGTATAAAACCCGACATTACCATTTATAGCGTTATGAGCAAGCAAAGTTTCAAAAGCGTCAGTTTCAGCCGCTTTAAGTATTACGTGGGCTAGTGCTCTTATCCCACCCTTTGTCCGCTCCCTCTCCCTTCTGCTCACTAGGGCGGAAGAAGTTGTGGTTTCAAGGCTATAAGGAAGTTGTGGTTTCAAGGAAGTTGTGGTTTCAAGGTAGCCCTTACACCGGCTATGGTCTCAAAGTAACACTGGTCGCATTTAGCACTGGATACCACGTGCCCAGTCTGTATAGTCAAAGGGAAGGATCGGCAGATGTAGCGTACCACCTAATTTGCAGAATCGCAGGCTTACAATAGGAACGCTCGCTTCTCCTACGGCAAGCTTGCCTCAGTCGGACACATGACAACACATTCCACAAAACACTGCTTCAATTATTATGCTACAAAAGCCTCACACAAAAAGAATGTGCTCGAACACATTTGGGGTGTTTATCAACCATGTTTCCGAGTGCCTTGCGAAATTTCGATGCCACGCCGAGTTTGCATGTGCCGAAAATGGAGCTCATCAAATGTACAATACATGGACAAAATGTTAAGTTTGCAGCTGTGGTTACATCTGTAAAGCAAGCTGGTACCACACTTTGTCCCTCATTGTAATTTTTGCGCATCTTCTGTACTACCAGTATACTGCCCTTTCATTTCCTTGTGTGCATATGCTAGCACACGGGTTAAAAACGTGGCAAGCAGGTACAAGATTGATGTTGTCTTTAGTGCAGAACACAAACTTTGTCAGGCTTGCCAAGCCGTCCGGAAAATAGTGAACGGAGGGGCAAGTGACAAACCTGAAGGATGTTCTGTTAACCAAAAGAAGTACATCAATTGCAAAACTCAAGTTGTTTATAAAATACCGTGCTCATGTGGAAAGATTTACGTAGGGCAAACAAATATATTGCTACGGCACAATATGTGCGATCACGAAAGGTCAGCAGCGTGAAGACGACGACGACGATTTAGAAGCTAGCGCGGGCTGTTGCCTCTTGGCCAAGCGCAGCGTATTTTCCTTGTAAATATATTTGTACATAGCTTGTCGTCTGCGTCTTCCTACGTAACATATTTGGTGGAGGTGGACGTTCCCTGTACCTCGTCACGGAGCTTCGCAGTGGACGGTACGTCGAGCCTACCTTCATGGCTCCCGGCGACGCCAACCCGACTCCACCGGCTCCGACACCTGCTGCCACTTCGACGACCTACATAGCCCTCTCCGCTCCCCGTGATCCTGGCGTATTCTCGGCAAAAGATGGGGAAGACGTCGAGGACTGGATCAGCCTTTACGAACACGTCAGCCGCAATAACCGGTGGGACCCAACTATCATGCTCGCCAACGTCGTCTTTTACCTCGGTGGCACACCTCGAGTTTGGTATCGGACGCACGAAGATGAGCTGACCAGCTGGGATTCGCTTAAGCAAAAGCTTCGAGACTTGTTCGGCAACCCCTACGGTCACCAACTTGCCGCGCAGAAGGCGCTTTCCGGTTGTGTGCAGACGTCAACGGAGCCCTACGTCACGTACATTCAGGACGTCTTGGCTCTGTGCCGCAAAATTGACACCCACATGACTGAGTCAGACAAGGTTTCCCACATCCTCAAAGGCATTGCCGATGACGTACCCGCCGCGGTTGCTCAGTGGCTATGGTGTTAGGCTGCTGAGCACGAAGTCGCGGGATCGAATCCCGGCCATGGCGGCCGCATTTCGATGGGGGCGAAATGCGAAAACACCCGTGTACTTAGATTTAGGTGCACGTTAAAGAACCCCAGGTGGTCGAAATTTCCGGAGTCCTTCACTACTGCGTGCCTCATAATCAGAAAGTGGTTTTGGCACGTAAAACCCCATAATTTATTTTTTTTTATTGCGATGACGCCTTCAACTTGCTCGTTTGCAACAACGTCGCCACGGTGGATGCTGTTATAAAAGAGTGCCGCCGCCTGGAACTCGCCAAAAGCCGACGTATTGACCAGCAGTTTGCCCGTCTGCCCAACACCCCAGCGACATCTTCCTGTGCCGACGCTCCCCGTCCCAACAACACTGCCGATGTTACCAGGATCGTCCGGCGTGAGATCGAGGCCGCCTATCCGGCTGCCTTCGACTCCAGTCCCACCACCACATCTGCAGTCACGGTCTCACTGATCCAGGCAGTTGTCCGCCAGGAGTTTGAAAACATGGGTCTTCACACCATCTGCTCGGCCCATCGCCCTGATACCCGCCCGGCTTCTTCGATTTCGCCCCGTCCCGCATCTTCTTACCCACCACGTTTCCGCAACCCAGCTGAATGGCGCACTGCTGACGACAAGCCTATTTCTTTCCACTGCCATCGCATCGGGCACATTTCTCGGCACTGTCGTAGTCGCTGGAGTTCCCCGATCCGCCTACTTATACTGCCTACTCTCGCCCCTCAGGTGGCCCTTCTCGTCCCTATGCCGCACGCTCCGATAATGCCGCCACTGATTCTCCTGCAACGAACCGCCCCTATTCTCGTTCGCCTTCGCCCCAACGCCGACAATCTCGTTCTCCCCAGCCCCGTCGCTCCTATTCGCCGACTCCCTTCGGACGCCGCTCCCAGCCGGAAAACTAGACTATGCAGCGCCTCGAGGTGACGCTGCATTGCCCCCTACGCCACCAAATCCTCTACTGACTTTGCCCACTCATCTGAACCTTCTTGCCATGCAAGTCGACGGTGTTTCTGTGTCTGCTCTCATACACACTGGGGCGCATTTGTCCGTAATGAGCGCAGACCTTCGTAACCGGCTCAGGAAAATTATCACGCCCGCCACGACGCCTGTTGTCCGTGTCGCCGATGGCGGAACAGCCCCCGTCATTGGTATGTGTACCGCTCGCGTCTCCTTCGCCGATCGCTCAACAATCGTGCTATTCACAGTCATCGCCCACTGTCCCCACGACATCATCCTCGGCTTAGACTTCCTCTCCGCACATTCTGCTCTCATTGATTGTTCCGCCAGTACTCTCCGCCTTGACCTGCCGACTTCGTTCGCTTGCCACCTTCGGCACTGACCTACGTTGACCTAGTGTCATCCCCACCAGTCCCCGACGGTCACTACATCGCGGCTCCTATGCCAGACGTCCTCCTTACACACGGGATCACAGTACCCCATACAGTTTTATCTCTTACGGCGAATTGCGTCTGCCTGCCAGTGGTCAACTTTGGCTTGACGACACAAGTGCTGCCACGTGGAATGTCTTTGGCCCAGATTTGTTCATTCGAGGATCACTCAGTAGCATCCATTGCAGTAGACGACACTTCATCCGATGCTCCTCTCCCATCGCAGTTGACAAATTGTACCATCGCTGACTTCCGGAAAATGATTGCCCCCGACTTGCCCTCCGAGCACGCTCGTGAACTCTACCGCGTTCTGTTTTCCTACCACGATATTTTTGACTTTAACGATCGTCCTTTAGCCCAAACTACAACTGTCAAACATCGCATTAATACCGGCGATGCCCCTCCCATTCATCGCCGTCCGTATCGAGTGTCACCAGCTGAGCGTCAAGTTATTCACGCAGAAGTTCGCAAAATGCTTGCCAAGAACATTATTGAACCGTCATGTAGTCCTTGGGCGTCACCGGTTGTGCTGGTAAAAAAGAAGGATGGCTCATGGCGCTTTTGCGTGGATTATCGGCACCTTAACAGGGTTACCAAAAAGGACGTGTATCCCCTACCTCGGATTGATGACGCCCTTGACTGCCTCCACGGTGCTCGCTATTTCTCCTCTATTGACCTTCGCTCCGGCTATGGGCAGATTGCCGTGGACGATCTCGACCGCGAGAAGACTGCCTTTGTAGCACCCGACGGTCGTTATCAATTCAAGGTGATGCCGTTCGGCCTATGTAACGCTCCTGCCACTTTTTAACGCATGATGGACTCCCTTCTTCACGGTTTCAAATGGTCCACGTGCTTGTGCTACTTGGACGACGTTATCGTATTCTCCCCAACGTTCGCTACGCACCTCGAGCGCCTCTCAGCAGTCCTGGATGTTTTTCGGCGAGCCGGTCTGCAACTCAACGCATCGAAGTGCCAATTCGGCCGTCGCCAGATTACCGTCCTTGGACATCTCGTTGACGCGAACGGAGTGCAACCGGACCCAGGCAAGATCCATGCTGTTACGCACTTCCCTGTTCCGAAGTGTGTCAAGGATGTGCGCAGCTTCATCGGCCTTTGTTCGTACTTCCGCCGTTTCGTGAGGAATTTCGCCGCCATAGCACGACCACTAACCGACCTTTTGAAGAAAGACGCTCCTTTCCAGTGGGGCGATAACGAGGCCTCTGCATTTTTTCATCTAATCGACATTCTCACAACGCCTCCCGTTCTGGCCCATTTCGATCCTTCTGCGCCTACCGAAGTCCGTACTGATGCCAGCGGTCACGGAATTGGAGCAGTACTGTCACAACGCCAGCGTGGCCACGACCGTGTTATCGCTTACGCCAGCAGGCTCCTCTCACCCGCGGAGCGCAACTATTCCATCACTGAGCGTGAGTGTCTGGCCCTAGTTTGGACGGTTGCGAAATTCCGCCCATACTTATATGGCCGATCCTTTTCCGTTGTCACAGACCATCACGCGCTTTGTTGGTTATGCTCATTGAAAGACCCTTCAGGAAGACTTGGTCGCTGGGCCTTACGCCTCCAAGAATATTCGTTCTCTGTCACCTACAAATCTGGCCGACTACACAAGGACGCTGACTGCCTGTCTCGCTTCCCGGTAGACGAGCCTGACGACGCCGACAGTAGTACCGCCGGCGGCATTTTCTCTGTGTCTGCCTTCGCTAACATCGCCGATGAGCAGTACCGAGACCTACCGCTGCGAGTACTCATCGAGCGTCTGCGCTCTGCACCTACCGACGCATCCGTTCGCCGATATGTCCTCCAGGGCGGCATTCTGTACCGAAGGAGCTTCCTCCCTGATGGCCCTGATCTTCTTCTTGTCGTGCCAAAACATCTACGACCGACTGTGCTCTTTGAGATGCACGACGCACCCACTGCAGGACATCTTGGGGTAACCCGCACGTACGGCCGCGTCCACCGCCGCTTCTATTGGCCTGGTCTCGCTCGCTCCGTTCGACGCTATGTTGCTGCCTGTGATCCCTGCCAGCGTCGGAAGACACCTCAGGTGCTACCTGCCGGTCATCTCCAGCCGATCACCGTCCCTGTGGAACCGTTCTTTCGTGTTGGATTAGACCTGCTCGGTCCCTTTCCCACGTCATCCTCTGGGAACAAATGGGTAGCCGTCGCGACTGATTACGGTACCCGATACGCTATCACTCGGGCTCTCCCTGCCAGCTGCGCCACTGACGTCGCGGACTTTCTCTTGCGTGGCATTATCTTGCTTCATGGCGCCCCGCGACAGCTGCTTACTGACCGTGGTCGAAACTTCCTCTCGAAAGTTATCGCTGACGTTGTGCATTCCTGCTCCATTCAACACAAACTGACTACTTCATACCATCCTCAAACCAATGGCCTGACAGAGCGGTTAAACCGTACTCTTACCGATATGCTGGCCAAGTACGTTTCCAAGGACCACCACGACTGGGACATTGCCCTTCCTTACGTAACATTTGCGTACAATTCTTCCCGGCACGACACCGCCGGATTTTCTCCCTTTTATCTACTGTACGGTCGCGAACCTACCTTGCCCCTAGACACGGCACTTCCTCCTGCTGCGGTCTCAACAAGCGAGTATGCGCGCGACGCCATCGCCCTCGCCGACCATGCACGCCAGCTTGCCCGTGCTCGACTTACGGCCTCACAGACCACTCAGCAGTGTCAGTACAACGCCCGCCATCGTGACGTACAGTTTTCACCTGGCGCGCTCGTGCTCCTGTGGTCGCCCTCTCGTCACGTCGGACTTTCCGAGAAGCTTCTTTCGCGATACAAAGGGCCCTACCGCGTGCTGCGCCAGGTGACGCCAGTGACTTACGAAATTGCTCCTGTGGGCTCAAGCTCGTCCTCTCCTGTGGCATCTACTGATGTCGTACACGTCAGTAGGCTCAAGGCCTACTACACTGCTTCCGAGTCCGATCTTTAGTCGCTCCGGGACGGCGCTTTTGCAGCCGGGGGTAGTGCTACGGCACAATATGTGCGATCACGAAAGGCCAGCAGCGTGAAGACGACGCCGACAATTTAGAAGCTAGCGCGGGCTGTTGCCTCTTGGCCAAGCGCAGCGTATTTTCCTTGTAAATATATTTGTACATAGCTTGTCGTCTGCGTCTTCCTACGTAACAATATATTTAAACATCAGGATCCACGAACGTGCGCTCAAGTAAGTATGCATGTATAAACAATGGCATTGGTTCACATTCAGTGGTTCATTGCCACTTACGATTGTGTAAGCCCGATTTTAATAAAACAGATTTTGTACAGGTATAGAGCACAAAAAGAAGTGAAATAATGGATGCCTTTTACATGTTTTTCGAGGATGACGGATACAGCAGCCAACCCTCGATAGCTTTGTAAGAGCCATGTAGTACGGAATTGTTTTATTTAGCTGAAACGATTGCGAACGATCCTTACTAGCGTCCATCGAATCATTGCCACGTGCACTTTCATAAAGCAAGACGCAAGACGCATTCTAAATGAGGAAATAATTTTTTGCTCTATATAAATGTTTGTTCCGGGCTTTTTGTACATTCATCCAACTTTTGACACCAAGTAAGCAGCAGTTGTTCTAGTACGAACCTCCACTGGGCTGCATTTGCTGTAAAAGTTACAAACATGTGTCATTTTTCTCTTCAGACATTTTAGGAATACTGCGCGTATGGGCGAAAGGCGCGAAAGTCGCGAATGGGCGGCATTGAAACCAAAGCAATCAATCTGCTTCTGCGTACACATGGCGTAGAGAATACTCGACGCATCACAGACAACACTAAAAAATATGAAAACATCTCATTTGCAAGCATTCTCCATTCCCGGACGTAATTTCACACACTTTAAGAGCACTAATACAGATGGGACTGCGGTTTTCGAAAACAACTTGGCCTCACGCGACGCGATGGTACACATATGCTCTCAGCAAGACCAGGCTAGAAACTCCCAATATTCCTTCTATTCGCACTCAAGACAAATGCGCGGGTGTAATACCGCTTTCAGTCGTTTATATGACAGAATTTTCAAGGTCCTAGTTTCTGAGTTCCTTGGCGTTATCTTTCCCGCGTTTTGACGCCACAAGCAACACACTCCAGTCTTATCATTCATGGCAATTGGTAGTCGCGTTTTCCCCAGCGTGAGTACCTAAAGAAGGTCTAGGTTGGGGTCACAAAAAGCGTCATAAACTTGTCCCACTGAGATGGACTAAACGCCAAACTTACTTTCTCACCACGACCAAGCCACTTTTCGTAGACTGTTTCAACCTGCCAGGCGCGGTGAGCGTACCTAGAAAGTATTTGAAAAATAACGAATTTATTTGTAATAATGTTCGAGGTCAGAGAAAGCGCTGATGCTTGTCCCAGTAAGATTTAGTGCACGCGAAACTAGCTACGTTACTAAGCCGGGTGCGGCGAACATGGGCAAAAACTACCAGAATAAGTTAAAATAATGTTGAGGCCCATACAAAGCGTCGCAACCATCTCCTAGTACGAGTTATTAACTCAAGTTAACTACGCCAAGACAGCAGAGCTGTGTTTCGCTTACTGCGTCACTAGTCTCGGCTCCGTGTTACAAGAGCCTAAATTTCTTGAAATCCATCGCAGACTGTTAAACGAAATTTCTCACCTTGCTCTAGTTCGATAGTGCATTCGCGCCGTGTCGAAGTACACAACGAAGGCAAGAATACACCGGCAGCATAAGAAACAGGCCACATCCAAAAGAGGGGGATCGCCGAACAGGCGAACTTCACATATGGAGCCGGACTCACTCGCTTCGGTGGCGTGTTGGCGCATAAAGCATGCATATGAGGCGTCTGTGGCGCCGCTAACTCGTTGATATGTAACGCACGAAAAATAAATCGCAAAGTGTAAGTTCATTAATAGCTAAAACGTTTTTGTTTTAGCGGGAAATAATGAAAAATAAATAAAACGCAGTTTAAATTCACTCGATATTCCTTTCTTTTTCGATGCTCGAGTCAGCTAACCGATGGCACTAACACTAGCCGTGACGTGTATCCTGTTGCCAGTAAGTTCATTTATAGGAAAAACTTTTTACTTCTAGCGAGAAAGAATAAAATAAAAATAAAACACCGTCTGAATTGATTTCCCATTATGTCTTTTTTTCCACTGCTCGCGTCAGCTTATGTATGGGATGAACACTAAGCGTGACGTGTTTCCTGTTCCCAATTTTTACCGAGTGTCCCGTCCTGTTTAGTTTTTTTTTCCCTGCAGGTAAACGGGTAAGCCAACAACTCAATTAATTTTCCTTTGAAGCAAGCGGTGATGGAATTGTCAATCATGCCAAAACGTAAAGAAAAGCGCACTCTAGGTACATTACACAAAATTCCTTTCACATTCCCTTATTTTTTTCCGATGCTCGTGTCAGCATAGCGGATGGGATGAGCACTAGGCGGGACGCGTCGCCTGTGTTTGCAGGGTGTCCCATCTTGTTGAATTTCTTTCTCTATTAACCAGAACTTTTCGTACTTAAACAGGCGCAGATGGAAAAATTACCGTCTATGGAGCCGACTACCTAACGAAAAGCGCGCTCCTGATAAGCTTCAAGAACTCCATAGTTGCCCAAGGGTCTTTAGATAAGTTTCTCTTCATCTACCGAACGGAAATGCGCTAATGCTATCGGTTATTAACCAGTGTTGACATAAAATATGCGCCGCCGGTGTCTTTATATGTAAACCTTCTCTGCTTATCAAAAATGCTAGGCATCTTGTTTCATTACATGAAGTATATTTACGCGTCCACTACGTAGCTCGATAGAGCACCAAGGCACAACATTGTAATGCTGTTACCGCTAAACACATTAGAATAAATCTGCCCGAAGTGGCAACCACAAAGGCACCTCCGAGTTCCTGCCTCCAATTTCCGTCATGCTCACAATAAATGATGCGAAACTAGCATTTACTCGAGAACGTCCATACGCACAATGTGTAAAAGTCCGTCAGCGTATTGTGGAGAAATATGGGATCGCCATTTATAAAACATTTAGCTAATTATTAGCGTGCCTTAACGGATGCCTTTGCGGGCACCTCGACTAGATAGCGCCCCCATAATCAAGGGAGCCTCTGTATCGCTTAGATTGCGCGTCTCATCTTAATCGCATCTCGTCGTCGGAGCATGGGCGGCGGTGCAATGAAGCAACATGGTGGCGTCCTCGCGGTTGCAGGTTTCGATGCATGGGCGCTAGAGTTGGTTATATTAACTCCATAGCTGAACGTTGGAGTCTGTTTTATGTGTGACGCCAGCCGCGGCAGCTTAGTGCGTAAGGCGCTTCACTGCTGAGCGCAAGTCGTACATTAAATCGCGGCCATGGCGGCCGAATGCCCACGGAAAAAAGAAACAGAAATACGCGCGTGTGCATGGATTCAGGGGCACGTTGAAGAATTCGAAATTGATAAACTCACTCAGAGCCCCTCACTGTAGCGTGCCTCATGAACAAAGCGGGCTTTTGGTGCGTAAAATCCAACATTTAAATTTCTAGCGTTATGAGCGAGCAAGGTTTCAAAAGTGTCAGTTTCAGCCACTGTATATATCTCGTGGGCAAGTGCTCGTATCCCACCCTGTGTCTGCTTCCGCCGCCTTCACCTTAGTAGGGCGGAGGAAGTTTTGCTTAGAAGGCTTCGGGCCAGGGTGGCCCTTACACCTGCTGCGGCCTCAAAGTTGAAGTGGTCGTATTTACCAGTGGGTGCTGCGTGTCCAGACTACTCAGGGCCAGTGACGTATAGGCAGATGCAGCATACCACCTAATACGCACAGGTCCAGGCTCACAATCGGAACTCTCGCGTCTCCTATTGCGACCTTGCCTCCGCTACATGCAGTGTCGCATCCAGCTTTGACCGCTGGGCACACGGCAATAGATTCCCCAAAACACAGCTTCAATTAGTACACTACACAGGCCTTACAGCACAAATATAATAGAGATATACACATCAAGGATTAAGGCTTCAGGACAAGTCGTGATCACAATAAAAACATATAAAAACTATCTCTTGGAACGCGTAATACGCTGTTTATCAACTATGTCTGCGAGTGCCATGGGAAATTTCGACGTCGTGCTGAGTTTGCATCTGGCAAAAATGGGGATCCTAAGATGTTTAATGCATGGCGAAAATTTTAAAATTTTTAGCTGTAGTTACATTTGTAAAGAAAACTGGCGTCACACTTCGTCCCTCTTTTCCATTTTTACGCAGAGTTTGTACCATTACCAAAATTCATTGTTCAACTAAACAAGACACTTGAACATATTGTTTGAAAAGAACAGGTATGCCGTGGGTAAAGCGTAGACGACACCAAAAGCGTCAGGTTTAACCACAGCTTCTGCAGTAAATTAGGTATTCAAGTAGGGCGGGGGCGTTTTAAATGTGTTTCATGAAAGGGGGGGGGGGGGTGCTGCAGAACATAGCACGCTTTCCAGGGACCACTATTATTGCCCTAAAGATTATATTGCCTTCGAGGCCAGGCACTCATGAGGTCTGGCCAGTCTGAGCTGACAAGCGAAGTCTATACCACTCGCGCTAACGATAGTGTCTGCTCAGTATTGCAACGTTGCATGCCGCGCAAAGTACTTAAATTTCAAACCAAACGCCGTTTGCATTTCTCCGTGGGGGCGCCGCCTCCCAGCGGGGGAGTGCATGTTTATATCGCGCAAGTGCGCCTACGTACATGGCAGCCCTGTGAAGTCACTCATAGTGACACGTGACTATAAAAATTATTCAAGCCGACATCATTTATTCGTTTACTATGTTGTGTCAATGGATGACTTAGAGTGAAGAGAAATAATGAAACACGCAAACCGAATGTCCTCGTGTTTTTCTTTTACTTCGTGCCGTATGGTAAGAGAGATGCATTTCCATTTCGTCTCCTTGTTCCCACGTCACCCATGTGCTAGCGCAGAGAACCAAAGTATGTCGTTTTTACTTGCGTATTCTAGCGCCGCGGTCATGCTCTTTCATTTTCTCACGCCTATCTCATTGCTCGCGATTACGGCGCTGATCAGGTGTTCTTGTTCATGCAGAGCGCGAGAAATCATTTGCTGCGCAAAAGAAAACAGACAAAAGTGCTCGCCCGCGATACTGTCACCGGAACTCTTCCACTCAGCAAAAATACGACAGAGCAAATAGATGGCAGGACCGGTGACGTATCCGTCAGGCGATCCTCCGGCCGAGGCATGGGAGAGTGCAGGGGCGGAATTTTGCTTACTGAAGCCAGAGAGGCAAAATGGAGAGGGTGTCTGTTTTGGTGCTTACGCTCGTCTGTTTGCAATCACGGGTTAGCACCATTGCAAATAATTCCATCTCTGCTATTAATGATCGAATTTAACGAAATGTTGCCTCAGAACGCTTTTAGAGGGCACGTAACCACTTCCAAAGGATAACCAAAATTGTATTGTGGCTCGGTGAGGGTTCCTCTAAAAAGCGCGCTGACCATAGCGCTTGTGCAATCGAATTTATGTGCGCGTGCTTGTATACCAGTTTTCGTATTAAAGAAGGTAACGGCTTCGTCCAAATGGCGAAGCACTTCATTGTAGTAGTGAAGTGCGATACAACTACGCATCGTGAGGTTGATAGTTTTATGGGCTACATAGCTCACAGTAAACATTTTCTTGCTAAAAAAATAGCAAGCACGATGTCACGTCCACCTAGTCAAACATGAGCAACGCTCTAATTATGAAGTACTGTCGGCATCAGGAATGGAACCCTTGGAGCAGCCTCATGGTTCAATGCCTGCCCGACACATGAGCTTACGCGATCTCTAACGCTAGGCACGCTGGCAGACAACGCACGTGAAGCGACACGCCATCTCGGCTTCCCCAAGTATGCACCCGCCGCAGGTTGCCTCCAATGTACCGCACGCAACCAGGGAATGTGCTCAACCACCCGAAGAACCATGCGCAGCCGCTGGCGCCCACCTCCCCACCCCATCCCATGAGTGCCATACTATAGCCACCACACACACACACACACACACACACACACACACACACACACACACACACACACACACACACACACACACGCACACGCACACGCACACGCACACACACACACACACACATACATACATACATACATACATACATACATACATACATACATACATACATACATACATACATACATACATACATTGTAGGACAGCTCACGTGTACATACGCAGTGCACAAGTATCCGGAAGAATTCATCTTTGTTGTCCTTTTGTTGAGCAATGTCCATAACTCGTACAAACTCGAGGGCCGAAATAGAAGGGCAACATCTTGAAATGCATGAAAAGATTTCAATGCGGGTTTAGAATCGATAAGCCCTACCCCTAGTTCCACTCAAGGACGCAGTTTATTTATTTATTTTATTATTTATTTATTAATACATACTGCGCCCTCAATGAGGCTATTCCAAGTATGGGATGAACAACAAACATACAAACATTTATAAACAAGCTTGCGTAAATTGTTTCAGTGGTAGTGAACGGATGTTGCCCGGTAATGAATTTCAGGCTTCAATTGTTGATGGAAAAATACTATTCTTAAAGGAATCAGTGCGGGCAAAAAAGGTTGAGGTATTTAGCGCAGGATGACTCTTCGTACATGAGGGTTTGGAATAAGTAGTTATCTAGAGAGGAGAGGCCAGGAGAATTGATTAAGGTGTGAAAGAATTTTAGGCATTGAAGTTTGAGACGCTCTGCAAGAGGAATAAGACCAAGAAGGGCAAGAGAGTTAGACGGTGAAAATTCCTTCTCATAACTCGTACAATTAAAACGCATTGCCCTTTTTGCACTGATTGTAGTTTTTTGACGTCACAGTGTACTTTTGGATTCCATACAAAGCAGCCATATTGGAGGATGGGGCGAATGAGGGTTTTATATTGAGAGAAGTTTAGTTTCTATGTGGAGCAAGACGAAGCGTTCGATGTAGGTAACCAAGTTTTTAAGGGCCTCATTACAGGTGACATCAATGTGTTTCGACCATGACAAATCGTGTGTTAGCAGGATAACGAAATATTTGAATTCGAAGACCCTATTTGAAGTATTATGTTTCAACGCATATGCAAAGAAGGAAGGGCATGAGCATCGTCTGAAAGGCGTGGAGGGAGTTTTGGAAATGATGATATTTATTTGCCATGCTTTGGACCAGTTACAAGAATCACCAAACTAATTGTTAAGGCCAATATGATCAGAAGCAGATTTATTTTATGATATAAGACACAATCATCAGCAAAAATCCTATTTTAACAAACGTGTGTAGAGTTAGATCACTATTAAAAGCAGGAATAAAAGAGCACCCAATGCTGAGCATTGGGGAACCCCTGATGAAACAGGCATCAAGGGTGAGTTAGCAGAGTTGAAACATAGATAATTCGAACGCTGGGAAAGAAAGTCCGATATCCAGCCAACCAAAAATGCATTTGAATGCAGTGAACAGTTTGTAGATACGTTATCGGTTTGAGACAGTGTCCAAGGCCTTTGTGAGGTCTGTGAAAATAGCACCAATCTGGTCAATGGGCTTTTAGATAAAAACGCTACTCCCCATGCTTTCCCACAGCAAGCGCCCAACTTGGTTAGATCCCAGTGAGGTTTTCTTTAAAGCATATCGGGGGAGGGGGGGGGGGGTGAAACATCAAAAATGTGTGCGTATGGAGGAAATAGTCAACTATGCCTCTCTGAAACAGTTATGTAGGCTGATGAGGCACCATGTAAATTCTGTAAGTACGCGCGCTGATTTTAGGTTGTCCTGAATATAACCGCCTGGCAGTCCTTAATTATATGAGACACCGTTCAATGATTGCAAGAAGTCAGCAATTTTCAGAAATGCGATTCTTACCATACGAGTAATAAATCTTCAGAGTTTTACATCTGTGCCTCGTACCTCAACAAAGGGCCATTTCAAGTTTCATTTAAAAAAGTTATGAAATTTGTCCGCAGTATTTGCCTCGCAGCTACACATTTTGATTTTCGATATATTGTATAGCTAACAATGCTAGTTAAAAGGTTTCAGGCCCTTCGGCAAGTTTTCTCTGTAGATCTGCAGCTGTGGAGAGCCACTAAGGGAGCGTTTTACTGTAAATAAACTTCAAAGTTGTTCATTACAAAAAAAAATGAGAAAAATTGAAATGTGGCGTTGCCGTGCTGTGAGAACGCCAGCTTGATTGTAAAAGTTGACACTGTCTCGCGGAGAGTAGATTACCGTCCTCAAATGTCACAGCAAACCCTCGTGGCACCTTTCCCTCCCTCTAACATAAACATGTCGATTGTGTGCCTCATTCCTATATGCACTCTGTTTCCCTTGATACACCTGCTTCCCGCTTTTCCTGCTCGCGTATGCTGTAGCTACATACCCCGTCAATTTCGCGTCCTTACCCTCGGCTCCCTTCCTTTTCCCCTTCCATTCACGACGCACGTAAAGTTGAGGTACTTTCCGTTCTCGGTCGGTTTAATTACAGAAGTCACGTGTCAATATCATTGACGCTGCAGAGAGTGCGTCTCACGCACCAGCATTTTTGCTAGTGATCTTGAACATCTGGCAGGGAGCGGGGTTCCTCGAGAAGAACGACGAGTTTGTTTCAAATTACGGCCGTTCTGGCTCCGTGCAGGCGCTTCATATTTTGCGTACAGAATAAGCGCTTCGCGATCTACGCGTCTCGCTTGTCTGTTAGCTATGCCCCCGCCTGGTGACGCGTCCTTTAAGACAATGAATGCTCCATACGTTTAGGAATACTGACCCTAGGCGAAACTGTCATAAGTGTCACAAAAGTACTTCATAATACTCTTGCGTTTTGCTAATCCGCGGATAATTGGACCTTTTCAATTCACGGAATAAATTTCGACTTTCGTGAAACGTTCTTCAAGCGCGGAACTTCTAGATTTTTATGTATTCTTCAGTAATGCAATTCTTAAGCCAGAGTCCATCGATAATAGCCGGTTCCATATTTGACACTCGAAAGGTGTCTATGACCAGTTGTTGTTTTTTCCCCAAAACTTGTATGTTAATTGTTCTGCCGCTATACTGCATGACATGGGGATTTACTTTCAATGAGTTATAAGAGCATTATGAGGACGCGAATTTTTATGCCATATTACCAGTGGTGGGAACCATCTGGTAACGTTCCTAAACCTAAGCTTTCAAAACATTTGACTCCTTTCGGCTATCCAGCTACTTTTGCAATTGGCATCAAACTTCTCAAACTTTTCGCGTTACTCGATATGTCGCCGAAAAACTATGTATCCGAACTGTTACGAAGTTGTCTGCGTTCGCTGGTAGGCACGTTTGAGTACCCATTTGTACGTCACTTCCGGTTTTTCACTGAAAAGTGACACATCGCTTGGTGGGCGCTTTTAATTTTCAAAGCACATTATGCTCCCAAAACGAGAGGCACGAAACCTTCTATTCCAAATGCGCATGCCTATTTAAACAGCGCAATATACCTTCGCGCGCATTTACTCGACAACCAATTATTTGAGGAGAAGTGCACATGGATAGTGATTAAAGAACAACTGTTTTTCTGAAGCAAAAATGCCGTACGCCGCCTACCGCTGTGCCGAGATGAGGAGCATGTCAAATAACGAGAATACTTGTCGGCTAGCGCTGGACGTGTTTCTCATCAGTAATGTTCGATGAATGGACTGGGCCACCGTCGAGAAAATAGATGAGCAACGGCTGAATTAGGCAACAGGGAAGTTATACCGACTTCGCAGAAATGTATCGCTCACATTGACAACTGTGTACTTTCCCATATGAGCTAAGGTGTAAAGAACCGCAAAAAAAGTCGCAGTTTCTCCAGAAAGGCGAATCGTCAATTGCGATAGCAAATTAGTGGACAGCTATACTAAGTAAGGAAAGTTGTTTTGTCGGGCGTATTACCTTGGAACACAATCGCTTACTAATAATTAACAAACAAAGATGGTGTCAGCGCGGACAAGCAAAAGCAAACAAGAACTCATCAGATTCAATAAAGGCAGATGCGCTGTCAAAACGCTGATGTAAGCAAGCGGCAGTAGCAGCGAGCTAAATGACCTTTGTGCGGCCTTTGACCTTTGAACGCAAGAGCGGCGAGAACATAGCGCGCACATAGGTATGAGCCTTCTGCAGGTTCCTTACAAGATACCGTGCGCGCGAACGGGCGCGGCCGCGCAAAGTACGCACTTGTTGGCGGAGTCGAAGCTGCTCCCGCGTCCCTAGTGCGCTGCCTCCCCGCTTTCCTCCATAAATGGCGCGCGCGAGATTGAGCCGCGATGGCCAGTTCCCTTGCGCCCAGTCGCGAAATACGCGGTGGCCGCCGGAGCACAACGTCGCCCCCTCTCTCCCTCTCTCTTACTCTCTCCCTCGCGTTATACCATCGCGGTAGCAGGACTGAGCTGCGATCGCTGACTTCCTTCGCGTGCTTTCACTCGCACATACAGCATATACCACGCGCCGCGAGGATGTTATCGTCTTTGTACTTTACAGGGAACGACAGGCCACCGGCGACAGAAAAAATGCGCCTAGAGTGCGTTTACAATTTTTATCGCTGTAGAATGTGTCAAAATGATAAATGCTTCCATTTAGAGTTGGCATACTTTCCAGCTGTAGGCCCGCCAGGTCCAATTGGAGGCCTTCTGTAGAAATGTGACACGCACTCTAGTGCTAACATTCGCACCTAAACGAACACAAGCCCGCCGGGACGTACCATCCGCGTCGAAATGGCCAAGCCAATTGAAGTAAAACCAGGTCGGACGCACCTAACTGCTTCCCCTGCAAATTCCCTGGCGTGATTTCAGAACGCGCACACATTACGGCATCCGGGACTTTTTGTTCTCTAGGATGATGTGAGTTTGACCCACCTACGCTTCTGCAGCCCTTCGCGTGGGATTTTTCAGAAGCGCAATTACCTAAATTTCGTTTATTTTTTTCACATAGATACTGCCTAATCTTGAGCAACTACCACTTTAACAGCACTTGTCACAGGTGGCTTGGTCACTATAGGATTTATTATTTATTTATTGTACCCGAAGGGCATACAATACATTATAGTGGGGATCGAGGGGCTCTCATTATAAATATATGGGAGAAATGAAAATGCAAAATAAAGGACGAAAACACTACGAGCAAAGAAACAATGCTGTCACAGAAGAAAATCTATGTGGAAGGTAAATGGTGCCTTTAGACGTACGAAGGCAGAAAAAGAAACAGAAGAATGCGTAAACTGAGCACATATTGGCACAATGAGAGAGGGTATTCAGAATATGCTGGCGAGTGACCTGCGGAAATCATCAGTGTCTCTAATGATGTCTGACGAAGCAGGAAGGTGGTTCCAGTCATGGCATGGTTTAGGAACGAAGGGCAGAGAAAAGTCACAGTGTTATTAAGCTCGATCTTTTTTCTTTCTTTGTTTGTTTATTAGATAATAAATCATACAGTAAAATATTTTGTCAGCCCACCAAAGCCATTAGGGTTTTGAGCGGGACTGGGCAGTGCTCTGGCCCAAATGGCACAGTCTTATGCTCACTCTTCTGGGCTTAACCGTTTCGCTGTAAAAGGGGGCGCCTGTATATTGAGCGTGTGCGTTTTGAACGCTAGCTAGCTTTCCTTGCACCGGCAACGCAAATCAACCTGTGTTAGCGTTGGCGTCTGACACCACGTGGCGATAGGAATTTCACCCGACCTTCTACCAGGATTTGTCGAAATTAGGCTTGACTTCTCCTGCGATGGTTAACGCCACGCACCTTGCGCGCAAAAGGCCTTCTACCACCCGGCCTTCTACCAGGCTTCGTCGAAATGAGGCGTGACTTTTCCTTTCCTTGCTCGGTAATGCCAGAGGAGGAGGGGCCCTCTCTCTGTGCCTGTCACGTCACATCGAAGGAAGCAAGATCCCGCCCACACTTGTAGAGAGCCTATTTAAGGGGCTCCGAAATGTACTTTTAGATACTTCATGCTTTTCTCATTTTCTTCCATCTACCTTTGAATAAACCGTGCAAGTTTCGCACTAGCAAATCGTCTCGCCCTTGCTTGGTCGCCATGGTCTACCGGATGCCTGCAGCCCGCCGACAACGCCACGCTACCCAATAAGCAATGTCGGTCAAGCTTCGATAGGCAGGCGCCGCTACTTCTCGGCAGCAGTACGATACGCTACCCTGGAGGACGCAACACCTGGCATTCTTTTTTTTTTGCTTGTGCTTTTCGATCGCGCGGTTTCTTAGTACGGAATGGTTTTTTTTAGTTGATATGATTGCGAACGAACTTTACATGCGTCTATCGAATCAGTGCCACGTGTAGTTTCGTAAAGCAGACGCAAGACGCATTCTAAATGAGGAAATGTTTTTGCTCTATTTATATGCTCGTTCCGGGGTTTTTCTCCATTCATCTAACGTGGTGACACCAGGTAAGCAGCAGTAGTTCTCGTACGAAGCTCCACTGAACGGCAGCTGCTGATAGATTTACAAGCATGTGTCGTTGTGGCCTGCAAACCTTTTAGAAATACTGCGTGTAGGGGAGAAGCTTGTGAAAGTCATGAGTGGACGACATTACAAACCAAATAGGTCCGCGCCTGCCTACACATGGCGTAGATAATACCCAACTCATCCCGAACAATAACATAAAATATGAAAACATCTGGTTTGCAAACATTCCCCATTCCCGGACATAATTTTATGCGCTTTAAGAGCACAAATACACGTGCGACGGCGCTTTTAGAAAACAACTTGGCCTCAGCCGATGCGATGGCAGACAGAGGTGGCCACAACACAGGCTCTTAGGTAGAAGACCATGGTAGACGCTGGCAGCATTCCTTCTATTTGCACTCCAGACAAATGCGAGGGTGCAATGCCTGTTTTCAGTTTTTCAGAAGACAGAATTTTTAAGTTCTTAGCTTTTCAGCTCCTTGGCGTTATCTTTTCAGCGTTTTGCCGGCGCAAGCAACATACTCCAGTGTTATCATTCCTGGCAATTGGTGGTCGCGTTTGCGCAAGCGTGAGTACCTAAGGAGGGTATATGTTGGGGCCACAGAAAGTGTCATAAGCTTACTTATGCTTATAACGCCAAACTTAGTTTCTCACCGCGACCAAGCCGGTTTTCGCTGACTGTGTCACAACGACACCGGCGGTGTGCGTGCCTCGAAAGTCTCTTAAAATAATAACGACAATATTTACAATAATGTTCGAGGTCAGTGAAATCGCTAAAGCTTGTCTCGGTAAGACCCAGTGCATGCGAAAGTTACGTCACTAAGCCGGGCGCGGGGATCCTGCCCAAAAACTACCGGAAAAAGTTAAAATAATGATAAGGCTCATAGAAAGCGTCGCAACCATCTCTCAGTATTAGTCATTAGCTAAACCTATCTATGTCAAGACAACCGAGCTGTCTTTCGCTTACTGCGTAACAAGTCTCGGTTCCGGGTTATAAGAGCCTAAATTGGATGAAATGCGTCGCAGATTGTCAAAAAATATTTCTCACCTTCCTGCAGTTCAATAGTGCATTAGCGCCGTGTCTAAGTGAACAACGAATGCAAGAATACGTCGGCAGCATAAGAAATAGGCTTCATCCAAAAGATGCGGGCCGCAGAAGAGGCGAACTTCACATATGCAGCCGCCTCACTCGCTTCGGTGGCGTGTCTGCCGCATAACGCACGCATATGACGCGTATGTCGTGCCGCGACTTGTTGCCAGGTAACGCAATAAAAATAAATCGCAAAGTACAAGTTCATTTTTAGGGAAAAGGTTTTAGTTTTAGCGGGAAGGAGAATAAAGAAATAAAACGTAGTCTAAATTATATTTCACATTTTTTTTAGGTGCTCACGTCAGCGAACGGATAGGACCGACACTGGGCGCGACGTGTTTCCGGTTGCCAGTAAGTTCAATTAGAGGCAAAGCTGTTTGGTTTTAGCGAGAAAGACTAAAATAAAAATTTAGAAAAATAAATTTAAATAAAAATAAAATAATAACTTCTCAGTTAAAGCGAGAAAGAATAAAATTCTAATTGATTTCACATTCTTTTTGTTTTTTTCGCTGCTGGCGTCAGCTAACTTGTGGGATGAACACTAGGCGTGACGTGTTTCCTGTTGGCAATTCTTGTGGAGTGTCCCCTTTTGTTTAACTTCTTTCCCTATGGTTAAACGAGTAAGCCGACGTCTGAATTAATTTTATATTGAACCAAGCGGAGACAAAGATGGAACTGTGAATGGAGCCAAAGGGTAAAGAAAAGCGCACTCTTGGTACGTAACACGAAATTCCTTTCAGATGCTTTTTTTCCCGATGCTTGCTTGAGCTAACGCATATGTTTACGACTAGCGATTACGGGTTTCGTCTTGCCAGTTCTTGTTGAATTTCTTTCTCTATGATTTACACAAAATTCCTTTCAGATGCTTTTTTTCCCGATGCCTGCGTGAGCTACCGCATAGGTTTATGACTAGCGATTGCAGGTTTCATCTTGCCAGTTCTTGTTGAATTTCTTTCTCTATGATTTACACAAAATTTCTTTCAGATGCTTTTTTTTTTTCGTGCTTGCGTGACCTAACGCATACGTTTACGACAAGCAATTACGGGTTTCGTCTAGCCAGTTCTTGTTGAATTTCCTTCTCTATGATTTACACAAAATTTCTTTCAGATGCTTTCTTTTCGGTGCTTGCGTGAGCTAACGCATAGGCTTAAGACTAGCGATTACGGCTTTTGTCGTGCCAGTTCTTGTTGAATTTCTTTCTCTATGATGTACACTTCCTTTGAGATGCTTTTTGTTTCGGTGCTTGCGTGAGCTAACGCATAGGTTTACGAGTAGCGATTACGGGTTTCGCTTTAGTATGTAAAGCTCAAGTCGATATCCGGTACCGTCGATGGAGCCGGCATCCAAACGAAAAGCCCACTCTTGGTACATTACACAAACTCCATAGGTGCACTGGGATCTCCCCAAAAGTTTCTTCTTCAGTTCCCGAAATGCACGGGCTGATGGAACGATGATCAAAACTATTTACGTAAAACATTCACAGCTCACGTCTTTATATGGAGACCTCTTTTCTTTTATTGAAAAATGCTAAACTTATTGTTTTGCATTAGGGAGTATATTTGCCCGTCCACGAGCCTAATGACGCTATAAGGCATGACATCGTAATAATTTCACCGCTAGACACATAACAGTAAATCTGCGCGAAGTGGCAACAGGGAAAGTTGCCGCCTATTAGCTACTTCCCAATTCTGTAAGGCTCACAATATTCAGTACAATGCGAAAACTAGCATTTACACGAGCACGTCTATACGGAAAATGTGTAAAGCTCCTGCATATTTTGCAGAAATATCTGACGACCATTTACGAATCATTTCGCTTATTTTTATCGTGCCTTAAGTTTTGCGTTTGCAGGCCTCAGAGCTAGGTCACGCCACCACAATGAAGAGGTGCTCAGTATCGCGTTGAATCGCGTCTCGTCGTTGGCGCATGCGCGGTGGCGCAATGTATCCACGTGGCAGCATCCTTGCACTTGTAGATTTGAATGCATGGATGAGGTCGATCCAAATAGGTTGCGAAGCTTCGAGCGAAAGCAGTTCAATAAAAATTGTCACCGACATCAGCAAGGGTGGTTATCGGAGCAGCGACTGGAAAAGATTGGAAAAGATAAAAGCGTTTTTTAATTCACGCGAGACACAGTTACATTCATTAACGAATAATAAAATTCTTGGTCAATTTGCACATTCGTGAGGAGCTAAGGAAATAGAAGTCTTTTTAGTTTTATTATTACTAAAAAATACGTTTCTTTCAAGCACCCATCGTTACGGGGGCGTTGACGCCGCGATAACTCTTAGTGCAATGTACCTCTTGAAGCGTGCAGAAAGGCGCGATTGTAAACTTCTCCTCTTGAAATACGCCCCCCTCACACGTTGTGCTTTCTTGCTTCTCAAAGTTTGTCTGAATTTAGTGACGCGGGGTAACTTCATCACCTAAAGCACTCCACACAAGCACTCATCAACCCTCTACACCTAAAGCTTTCGTCGGCCTCCAAAGAAATTATGTTCTGTGCAGGGGTGCGATTTCGACAACCGTACGGTTGCCTTTTTCCTGCATCGCTTTCCGCGCTGAATGCTAGATACGCCCACCAAATCGAATGGCGGATAATTCGAATACACAGCTTTAAAGGCAGGCGAACAAAACAAGTTTCGCGCCTTCCAAAACAAAATAGCGAATTTCTGTTTTTAACGGATATGACGTCACACTATTTTTTCTTCTGCCGGAATTGTCCCCTTCAGATACAGATGGGGCGATCAACCACCATGTTTTGAACGTATGGACTGCTAAGGAAGCTTGGCTACCAGGTATACTTATCTTGGCATGGGCGCAGGAGTTGTTTTTGTTAACTCGATAGGTCAACGTTGGAGCCTGTTTTGTGTGTGGTGAAAGCCGTGGTCGCTTAGTGCGTCAAGCTTTTCACTGCTGAGCTCAAGGTCGTACAATCAATAGCGGCCACGGCGATCGAATTTCGACGGGGGCGAAAAGGAAAAAGAAGATGAAAAAAGAAAAAGAAACAAAAAGACGAGCGTATACCTGGATTTGGGTGCCCCTTAAAGAACCCGAAATTGGTAAAGTCGCTCCGACTCCCTCATTATGGCGTGCCTCATAACCAAAGTGGGCTTTCGGTGCGTAAAACCGAACAGTACAACTTCCAGCGTTATGAGCGATCAAAGTTTCAAAAGCGTCAGTTCCAGCCACTACATACATTGCGTGGGAAAGTGCTCTTATCCCACACTCTGCTCCTTATCCCACTTTCTGCTGCCTGCCCTTTCCCCTTACTAGGGCGAAGGAAGTCGTGGTTAAAAGGCTTCGGACCGGGGCGGCCCTTACGCCAGCTTTGATCTCAAAGTGGAACTGGTTGCATTTACCATGGAGTGCTACATGCCCAGACTGCTCACTCCCAGTGACGGATAGGCAGATGCATGCCGTGTAATATCTAGAATTCCAAGCTTACAACCGCAATGCTCGCGTATGCCACTGCAAGCTTGCCTCCGCTACAGTGACACAACCAGCTATGACTACTGGGTGCGTGATAAGAGATTCCACAAAACACACTGCTTCAATTAGTACACTACACGGGCTTCACAACACACATATATTACAGGCATACACATCAAGAATTAAGGCTTCAGGGCAATTCGCTGTCGAAACAAAGAAACATATAGAAATGAAGTGTTCGAACACGTTACACGGTGTTTTATCAACCATGTCTCCGAGTGCTTTGGGAAATTTCGACGTCAGGCCGAGTTTGCATGTGGCAAAAATGGGGCTCCTTTGATGTTACCTGCCTGGCGAAAATTTTCAATTTGTAGCTGTCGTTACATTTGTAAAGAAAACTGGTCGCACAGACTGTCCCTCATATCAAATTTTACGCATGGTTTGTACCATTACCGATATTCATCGTTAATCGAAACAAGGCAGTTGATTATATTGCTTGAAAAGAAGAGGCACGCCCTGGTAATTCGTAGACGAAATCAGAAGCGTCAGATTTACCCACAGCTTTTGTATTAAATTACGTATTCGATGAGCGCGGGAGCCTTTTAAATGTGGTTCATGAAGGGGGCTACAGAATTTAGCAGCATTCCGGGAACAACTATTACTACCCGCGATATTATATTGCCTTCGAGGAGTGGCCCTTCACCAGGTCTGACCATCTTGAGTTAATAAGCGCACTGCATACCAGGCGCGCTAACGTACGTGTCTGCTAAGTATTACTTTCGTATGCGTCGCGCTAAGAGCTTAAATGTTAAACGAAACGCCGTTTACCGTTCTCCTCGCGGGCGCCGCCCACCCAGCGAGAGAGTCGACGTATATCGCTCAAGGGTGCCTACGTACATGGCAGCGCTGTGACGTCGCTCGTAGTGACACGTGATTTCAAAAATTATTCAAGTCGAAATCATTCATTTGTTTACCATGTTTCTTCAATAGACGACTTAGAGTTAAGAGAAAATAATGAAGCATACAAGTCGAATGTCCGCATGTTTTTATTTCACTTCGTGCCATGTGGCAAGAGAAGTACTTCCGTTTCGTCTGCTTGTTATAATGTAACGCCGTCGCGCGCGCGGACAACGAAACTGTGTCGTTTTCTAGCGTATTCCAGCGCAGCGATCATGCTTCTTCGTCAACTAACGGCTGCCTCATTGGTCGTGATTATGGCACAGATCACGTGTTCTCGAGAAGGAGCGCGCGAAATGGCTTCGTGCGCAAAACGGGACAGACGTACGCCGCACACCGCACGCGATACCACCACCGGAAGTGCACCAATCATCAAAGACGCTACAAAAGGAAAGGCAGGGCTCGTGCCTTATTTGTCACACGACCCTCCGGCTCATGTATGCGAGAACGCAGGCAAGGAATTCCACTTGCGGAGAGTACAAGAGGTAAGTGGAAAGATTGTCTATTTTGGCAGTGACGCTCGCCTCGTGGGATCATGGGTTAGCGCAATTTCAAATATTTTTCTCTCTTCTATGAATGAACTTAGCTCAAGAACTGTTGTGGCAGAACACTCGTTAGAGGGTACGTAACAGCTTCCAACGTATAACCAAGATTTCCTACATGGCCCGGTGACGGTTCTTAAAAAAGGGGCGCATACCATCTGCGTTGTGCCATGGAATTTAAGTGTGCGCGCTTGAATACCAGATTTTGTAAAAATTCAAGTTTACATTTTCGCCCAAAATGCGAAGCTCTAAATTTAACAGCAAAGTTTGCTATAATTTGACAACTACACAGCTCTAATTTGACAACTACACATATTAACGTTCGTAGCTTTATCGTCTCCACAAGTCACAGTAAACATTCGCTTACTAACTAGCAACACCTTGTCACACCCGACAATGCAAACATGAACAACGCAGTCATGAAAGTCGCCATCACGAGCCAAGCTCTTTGAGCCGCCTCTCGCTTCAACGCCTGCTCGACTTTCGCAATCTCCAGCACTAGACACACTGAAAGACAGCGTATGTGACGCGAGAGGCCATCTGGGCTGGCCCAAGTATGCACCCCTCCGCAGATTACCTCCAAAATAACGCACTCACACGCGCAAAGAACCACGCGCAGCCACGGCCGCATTCTCTCGCAGGCACGCACGCACGCACGCACACGCACACGCACACGCACACACACACACACACACACACACACACACACACACACACACACACACACACACACACACACACACACACACACACGCCCATAATACGTGTACAGTCGCGTGCAGAAGTATCCAGAGGAGGTTAATGTCGTCCTTTTGAGCAATGTCCATAACTTGTACAATCTGGAGGGCCGAAATTCAATGGCAACTTCTTGAAACTTATGATAGGATTTGAAGACGCGCTTAAAACTGATACGCCGTATCCCCGTTTCAACTCAATCTCTACGACAAGAACGCTTTATACGGGGAAAAAAATCACGGCCTCCTTCTCATCTGCAATCAAAGTCAGAAAAAAGTGATATCGAGAGATAGGAACATCGCATGGCTTCACACAAAAAGCGCCACACTTGGTCAGATCAGTTTGACGCTTTTTTTAATCCATACCGTGCAAGGTCGGAAATGCATGCGTAGGGTGGAACTGGTCAACTACGGCTCGTTGAAACGATTATGTAGGCTGATGAGGGACTAAGTAAATTATGCAAGCATAGGCGCTCATTTAAAGTTATCCTGAAAATAACCGACGGACATTCCTGATAATCCGTAAAATGATTGCGTGAAGAATTCACCAATTCTCAGAAGATATGATTCTTCTCACACCTGGAATGAATCTTCATAGTTTTCCACATGTGCTTTGTACCTCACCGAAGGACAGTTTCAGTTTTTATTTAAAGAAGTACCATATTAGACTGCAATATTTTTTTCCCAACTGCACATACGCTCCGATTTTCGATACTTTTTTTCCCGAAAAGCTTGCAGTTTTTCGGAGAGAAGTCGCACATCACTCAGCCTGCGCAGTTATTTATCAAGCCACATTATGCTGCCTAGACTTCTTTTCGGAACGCGCATGTCTATTTATTCAGCGCAATATAGCTTCGCGCGCGTTTACTCGACAGGTACTAATTTAGGGGAAGTTCCTATGGATAGTGATCAGAGAACAACAACTGCGTTCCTGAAACGAAAATACCGTACACCGCCCAGAGATGTCCGGAGATGAGGTGCAAGTATCATAACGACAATAATTGTCCGCTAACTAAGAATTAATGGAGAATACCTTAGTAACTTGCGATTCGCTGATGATATTGCCTTGCTTAGTAACTGAGGGGACCAACTGCAATGCATGCTCACTGACCTGGAGAGGCATAAGTGATGAGGAAGAATTAAAGAAAGAGTGATTTCATGAGAAGAACCATAGCGATACATAGCGTCCGCAGAAAATGCATGGGAAAGCCTATAGTAGGGGTGGGCCGACTTGAAATTTGGGTGTAGGCCAACATAAATATGGGAATGGGCCAATTTAAATTTTGGGATGTGTCATGGCTGAACTTGAAATTGGGGGGTGGGCTTATGCACACACCGACCGCTCCAGTAGAGTTTCTGTGGGCTTTTTAGCAGTACGGAGCCCTGGCTACCCACTCCCACCATAGCATGAATAAACCTCACATGATTCGGAGCAGTTTAGGAGAGAAATGCACTAAAGTGGAACTTAACCTTAGGTAAATAAACTTAATTTTGTTTTACATTATTCAGGCTTAGGTATTTCTATAATGGCGACGTTCACTTAGTTATTTGAATTGGTAGCCTTAGTTAAGGTTATGACGAAGACGTTTGTATATGTAATCAATAATTAAGTTTACTGATTTAGGTCTACATAATCTCGAGGTACCCTTAATTCTTGATTGGGCTCCGTTGGTTGAACCTTAGTAACTTTTGATTAGTGTAAAAGTTTAAAATAAATTTATTTTAGTTAGCCTCAGTATTTCTAATTACCCACGGTTAAGCGTCGTTACATCTAATTTTATCGTAATTAATTTTGTTAGTCTTTATTGACCTTACTTGCACTTATACCCCTCATTACTGACTATGTATAGTCAAAGTCATAAATACGTAGTCATAAGGCATTCTCATTTGCACATCCATAGGGTCTCATGCCCACCTATGCATGCAGTGCAGCATGCCACTGTTTACAGACAGAAAAATGGCAGAACGCCGGACGGTCGGATGGATAGTCTGTGGTTTCAAAGGGGAACTGGTCGAATTCACCACTGGCTACTACGTGCCCAGCCTCCTCAGTCCGAGTGATGAATAGGCAGATGCTTACCACCGAGTATGCATACATCCAGGCTTCCAATCGGAACACTCGCGACTTCTACTGCAAGCCGACCTCCGCTACAATGTCGCAACCAGCTATGACCGCTGGATACGTGATAACAAATTCCACAAACATACCTTGAATTCATGCCCAACACAGGCCTTAAAGCACACATATAATTCATATTTATAGGTTAAGAATTATGCCGTGGCCGAAATTTCTCATTGTAATATAAAAAGAAACAGTGCTGGACCACAATATAAGACTTTTATCATCCTTGTTTCCCCGTGCCTTCGGAAACTTCTACGTCTGTGCGAGTTTGCATGTGGAAAAAAAAGGCTCATTGCATATTTGTTGCAGAAAATTTTAAGTATGTTGCTGTGATTAAATGTCGAAAGAAAGCTGGTCGAACGCACTCACCCTCTTTTTAGCATTTATGCGCTGTTTGTACCGCTACCCTACTTCATTGTTCAACTAAACTAAACTTGAAAAGTAGTCGCATGCTGTGGGTAATGCGCAGACGAAATTAAAAGCGTAAGGTTTAGCCACAAGCCTTTGTCGTGAATTACGTATTCAAGCAGCGCGGGAGTGTTTCGAGTGTGTTTTCCGAACAAGGGGCTGCATAATTTAGTATGCTTTCCGGAGACAAGTACTGCTTGTCTCCGGGAAGCATACTCCGGAAATTACTTGTCCCCATCAGGTCTCGCCAAAGAGCTTAAGTTGCAAAACAAAACGCCGTTTGCCGTTCTCCACGGGGGCCACGCCCTCCCAGCGAGAGAGTCGACGTATATTTCACGCAAGTTCACCTGCGTACATGGCAGCGCTGTGACTTCGCTCATAGTGACACAAAAGTTGTTCAAGGCGGCATCGTTTATTTGCTTATTAGGTTGCGTAAATAGCTGACTCAGAGTATAGAGAAATAGTGAAACATACAAACCGAATGCCTGCATGTTTTTTTTTTTATTCTATTTCGTCCCACATGGCAAGAGAGATGTACTCCGGTTTAGTCTGCTTGTTCCCACGTCACGCAGCCACGCGATCAGAGAACGAAACTATGTCGTTTTCGACCGTGTTCAAGCGCCGCGATCATGCGCTTTCATCATCTCACGCCTGCATCATTGCTAGTGATTACAGCGCTGATGAAGTGTTCTGGTGAAGGAAGTGTTCTCGCCCGCAGCGCGAGACCGTCCCTGGAAGTGCTCCACTCAGCAAACACGCGTCAAAAATTAATAAAAGAAGACGCGGGCCGTGACAAATTCCTCACGGCTCCGCTATCGGAGAACGCAGGTAATTAATTTCGCTTGCGGAAGCTAGACGGTGCAGAGTGTGTATTTTGGCGGTGATGCTCGGATCCTGCAATCACGGCTTAGCGTCATTTGCAATATTTCTGTCTCTGCAATTGTTGCGGCAGAACGCTGATTAGATGACACGTAACCACCTCCAACGTATAACCAAAATTTGCTGTGTGCACGTTGAGAGTTCCTTTAAAAATTGCGCGTACCATAGCCTTTGTGCAATCTAATCTAAGATTGCTTGCTTAAATACCAGTTTCTTGTAAAAATAGTTCACAGTTTCGGCCGAAAAGAGAAGGCTTTGATTGTGATAGCAAAATATCATGCTACGCATAGTAAGGTTCGTAGTTTTATCAACTACATAAGTCACAGTGAACATTATCTGATTAATAAATTAGCGCACGCACGCACGCACGCACACACACCCACACGCACACACGTACGCACGCACGCACGCACACAGCATATTGCTTCCCACACGCAGTATCCACAAAAGCATCCAGAGGAATATAACTTTTTGTTCTTCGTTGGGGAATGTCCATAACTTGTACAATGCCAAGGGCCAACATCGAAAGCCGTCTCATGAAATATAAGCATTGATTAGAAGGCGGACATGGGATTGATATTGCACTATCCACAGTTTAACTCGACATCTACGAAATGAACGCTTGATACAAGAAAATCTCAGGGGCGTTTTGACGTCTATATATAAACTTGGAAAAAAGTGACGTCGAGCGATAGCAACGCTACGTGCCATGTCGTCTTACAACATGCGCTTAGCTTGGATAGACCACTTTAACGTTTTCTTTATACCAAGCCGTGCAATGTCAGCAACGTATACGTTGGGAGAAAATAGTAACCTACGGCTCGTTGAAACTAATATGTAGGCTGGCGAGGTACTAAATATATTCTGCAAGCTTAGGCCCTGATTTTAATTTGTCCTGAATATAACCATCTGAGAGTCGTTTATAAATTAGTCCGTTAAATGATTGCGTGATGAAGTCATCTATTCATTGCATGACGATTTCAGGCGACGAGATTCTTACCGTACGAGCAATAAACATTCCGATTTGTCCTACCGCACTTTTCTCCTCACGGAAGGAGTTTCAACTTTCATATAAGAAAGTACAAACTATGTCTGCAATACTTTTCTCTCAACTACACATTCTAGTTCTGGATATTTGCCGAGGCCCCTCGGCAAATTTTCGCTGTAGACCAGCAGCTGTAGTTAGCCACGAAGGGAGCTTATTACTGTAGAAGTATTTCGAAGGGGTTCGTTACAATCAATGAGAAAAATTCAAATGTGGCGTTGCTGTGCTGTCAGAAGGCTGCAGGTTCACCGCAAACGTTGACACAGCGTCTCTCCTAGCCTAGACTAGCGTCAGCAAGTTTAACGGCAAACCCCCGTGGCACCTTTCCCTTGCTCAGCATAACCATGTTCATTGTGTGCCCCATTTTCATGTGCCCTCTTTTTTGCTTGATTCACCAGATTCCTGCTTTGCCTTCTCACATATGCTGCAGTTAGAGAGCCCCATCACGTTCACGTCATCACCCGCGGCTCCCTTTTCTTCCGTTCTATTCATTTTTTGACGCGCGATGCGCGTAATGTTGTGGTACATCTCGTTCTGCGTTGATTGATATACATGAGTGACGTGCCAAAATCACTACGCTGCAGAGAGTGCATCTTACGCAACATAAATGTTTGCTATAATGAGCTTGACTCTCTGGCAGAGAGCGGGGTTCCTGAAGAAGATGGCCGCGTGGGCTCTGTTTCAAGTTCCAGCCCTTCTGGCTGCGTGCAGCCGCTTGATATTTTGCAAACACAAGCGCGAGGCCTGGAGGTGTCCTCCGAGAAGTGCTCTATGGTCGCTTTCACGCGCAAAGCAATGAAACCGTACGTTGTCAAAATTAATGGACATCCGATTGCATACGAGAAGACGCACCGCTTTCTAGGGGTGATAATAGATCGAGACCTCTCCTGGAGTCCTCATGTCTCGTACCTAAAAAGGAAATTACTCATGATAACTCACGTGCTCAGATTTCTTGCAGGAAAGTCATGGGGTGCGTCTGTGAGTGCAATGCTCCAACTCTATAATGCACTGTTCCTCGGTTTCCTGCGCTATAGCTTACCTGTACTGGGTGGGACCAGTAAGACCAACCTCCGTGCCCTCCAGTCTGTACAAGCTCAAGCTCTACGAATTTGCCTTGGACTTCCCAGATGTGCATCCACGGCAGCAACAATAGCCATCGCGCATGACTACCCCATCGCTACGTATCTTCAAGTCGACGCTTTAAGGATGCATATCAGGCACTTCGCGCGACTTCCATCGCATCATCTCGCCCCCCTTCCTGCCACTCGACCTCGTTCAGCGTTCAGCAGGATTATTGCCGCCAACCACGGAACTTTACCATCAAACTTCACGCCTGCAGGACGACCATCTCTACCGCTGTGGTGCCTTCATCCACTCCAGGCTCTTCTTGATATTCCCGGTATCAAAAAGAAAACGGAGATGTCATCTTTTGCCCTCAAACAAACCGTGCTTTCATTACTACATGACAAACACAAAGAACGCATCCACGTTTACACGGATGGTTCTGTCTGCTCTAATAGCTCAGCTGGAGCAGTGGTTATTCCCGCAGAGTCTGTCACCCTCAAGAACAAGACGTCTCACGTAACATCATCGACGGCTGCAGAACTCGCAGCTATCCGTGCTGCTTTAGAGTTTATTTGTCACAAATCGTCACAGTCATGGTCCCTCTTATGTGACTCGAAGGCAGCTCTCCAGTGTCTGATGTCCCCTTTCAACCACGGACCAAATATGCAACTAGTGGCAGACATCCGACTACTCCACCATCAAGCAATCAACAAAGGGCACAACGTCATCTACCAGTGGATACCGGGTCACTGCGGAATTGCGGGCAATCATCATGCGGATGATGCCGCCCGATCGGCCCACGACGGTGCCCGCGTTGTACCACTACCACTGTCACGAACAGATGCAGCCACAAGTCTTCGCTCCCTCGCCCGCGAGCTCACGCAGAATCTGTGGAACACCAATGAGTTCACGAACGAACGTCTCCACAGATTGGATCCATGTCTGCAACTCCGCCTACCACCAGGGTTACCACGAGCGGAAGCAACACTTCTGTGCCGCCTGTGGCTCGGCGTGGCATTCACGAACTCCTATTCATTCCGCATTGGAATGGCCGACAGCCCTACTTGCGGCACCTGCGACTGCGAGGAGACGATTCAGCACCTCCTTTGTGACTGTCCCAGCTACAAAGTGCCAAGAACAGTGCTCGTAACCGCGCTTGAAAAACTGGACAATCGCCCCTTTACAGAGGAGAAGGCTCTAGTACACTGGTCCAGACGGGCTTCCGCACTCAAGGCCTTAAGGGCTTTGCTGAAGTTTTTAAGGACATGCGAATTGTGCGATCGCCTTTGAGTGTTGTATCGCGTAGTATCGCGGTACTGCGTGAATTTCCTTAATTTTTTTTTCTCCTCTTCTTCTTCTTTCTCCTTTTATTCCCTTTACCCCTTTCCCCAGCACAGGGTAGCCAGCCGGTACTTACACTGGCTAACCTCCCTGTCTTTCCTCCTCTTATTTCTCTCTCTCTCTCTCATTACCACTGCGCGATCCAGGCGCCCCGCTTGTCTGTGTGCCCCAGCCTTGTGAGGCACTCTTTATAACAATGCTCCATACGTTTATAAATACGGATTTTAGCGAAATTTTCAAAAGTGCCATAAAAGTGTTTTATAAACCGCTGTCGCGTTTTGCTAGGCAACGGATAATTGGGTCTTCTCCCTTCACAGAATTTGTGGTACATAGCGTATCAATATACGAACCAATTACTTGAACGACGAGTCACCTTTCGATGCGCAAGCTCGTTGCACACTTATATATGGCGCTGAAGAATTGGGGCAAGTGAAGTCATTGACCTAAAAAAACTACGCCAAGACAGCCGAGGTGTCTTTCGCTTACTGCGTCACAAGTCTCGGTTGCGTGCCATGAAAGCCCAAATTGGTTGAAATGCGTCACAGACTGAAAAAACAAGATTTCTTAGCTTGGTGTAGTTCAATCATGCGTTGGCGCCACGTCGAAGTATACAACGAACGCAAGAAAACGAGAGCAGCATAAGAAACAGGCTACATCTAAAAGGTATCAGTCACCGAACAGGTGAACTTCACGTATGCAGCCGGGCTCGCTCGCTTCGGTGGCGTGTCTGGCTCATAACGCATGCATATGCCACGTAAGTTGTGCTGCTAAGTTGTTGCCAGGTAGGGCAATAAAAATAAATCACGAAGTATAAGTTCATTTAGAGGCAAAAGTTTTTAGCTTGAGTGGGAAAGAATAAAAAAAATAAAACGTTGTTTTCACACCTTTCACATATTTGCCCAGTGCTCGCGTCAGCTAACGGTTGAGACTAACAGTATGCGTGACGTGTTTCCTGTCGCCAGTAAGTTCATTTATGGGTAAACTGTTTCGTTTTAGCGAGCAAGAGTAAAATAAAATAAAACACCCTTTAGAATCATTTCGCATGTTTTTTTTCGGTACTCGCGTCAGCTAACGGATGGGATGAGCACTAGGCGTGACGTGTCTCCAGCTGCCAGTTTTTCCCTAGTGTTCCCTGTTTAATTTATTTCTCTATGGTTAAACGGATACGGGGAGAAGAATACATAAATTCTAGTATTTAATCATGCAGGGACCAAGGGGCAACTGTCATTGGAGCCACAGCCTAAGGAAAAGCGCACTCCTGGTACGTTAAGAACAATTCATTTCACATCCTTTTTTTTTTTGCCGTTGCTCCCGTCAGCTAACGGATGAGATAAACACTAGGCGGGACGTGTAGCCTGTTGCCAATGCTTGCCGGGTTTCCCCTCTTCTTTAATTTCTTTCTCTATTAGAAAGTTTACGTATTAAAGCGGATACGTCAGCTGCAGTGTCCATGGAGGCAACTACGTAACGAAAAGCGCACTCTTGGCACGCTGCACAGAATTCCTTTCCCTTTATTTTCCGATGCTCGCGTCAGCTAACGGACGGGATTAACACTAGACGGGACGTGTTGCCTGTTCTTTTATCATTGTGTGCCGGGTGTCTCCTCTGGTTTTATTTTCGTATTTGAAATGCAGGCTGCAGAGACTGCACTGTCTATGGAGCCAGCTACCTAACGGAAAGCCCGTCCCTGATATGTTTCACAAACTCCATAGTTGCCCAAGCGCCTCAACATAAGTTGCCCTTCTGTTACCGAACCGAATTGCGCTTATGCAATTATTGATTGAATAATATTAATGTAATATATCCGCCGCCCGTGTCTTTATATGGAGACCTCTTCTGCTATTGAAAAATGCGAGTCTTCTCGTTTCGCTAAATCAAGTATATTTGCGCGTTCACTACGTAGCTTATTAGCGCCCTGAGCCACAACATAATAAGGCTTTTACCGCTAAAAACATTACGTTAAATCTGCGAGAAGTGGTAACTGCAAAGGCACTGCCAAGTTCTTGCCACTCATTTCTGTCAGGCCCGCAATAAATGATGCGAAAAGTAGCATTCATACGAGAACGTTCATACGAACAATATGTAAAGCTCATTCCGTGTATTTATTTAGAAATCTCCAATGGCCACTTATAAAGTGTTTAGCAAATTTATATCGTGCGTTAAATGATGTCTTTGCAGGCCTCTCAACTAGATCACGCAACCATAATGTAGGGAGGCTCCGTATCGCGTTGACTGCGCATCTCGTCCGAATAGCATCTCGTCGGCGGTGCATGCGCGGTTGCGCAAGGTAGCCGCGTGACGGCATCCTTGCAGTTGCAGATTTCAATGCATGGACACAGGAGTTGGTTATATTAACTCCACAGGTGGACGTTGCTGCCTGTTTTGTGTGTGATGCCAGCTGCGGCAGCTTAGTGCGTAAGGCGTTTCACTTCTGAGCTCAAAGTCGTGCATTCAATTGTGACCACGGCGGCCGAACGTCAACGGGAACGAAATGGAAAAACGAAACGAAAAAAAATGAAGACAAAAGAAAAAAATGCGCGTGTACTTGGATTTAGGTCCATATTAAAGACCCCCGCACTGGTAAAATCACTCTGGTAAAATCGCAATCGGTAATGTCGTAATAGCGTGCCTCATAACAAAAGCGGGATTTCGGCGCGTAAAACCCAACGCTACAATTTCTAGCGTTATGAGCGAGCAAAGTTTCAAAAGCGTAAGCTTCAGCCATTATATATATTGCGTGGGCCAGTGCTCTTATCCCACCCTGTGTCTCCTGCCTCCCCCTTCACCGCACTAGGGAGGAGGAAGTAGTGGTTAGAACGCTTCGGGCCGGCGTGGCGCTTACACCGACTGCGGCATCAAAGTGGGACTGGTTGCATTTACCACTCCCTGCTACGTGCCCAGTATGCTCAGTGCCAGTGATGGATAGGCAGGTGCAGCGTACCACCTAATAAGCACAAGTCCAGGCTTACAATACCAACGCTCGTGTATGCTACTGCAAGCTCGCCTCCGCTACAGTGGCGCATCCAGCTATGATCGCTGGATACATGATAACAGATTCCACAAAACACACCTTCATTTAGTACACTACACAGGCATCACAGCACATGTAATGCATAAATACAAATAAATAATTAAGGTTTCAGGGCAAGTTGTGATCGCAATAAAAAAACACATAAAAAAGGGAAGTGCTCGAACACGTGGTACGGTGTTTATCAGCCATGTTTCCGAGTGCCTTGGGAAATTTCGACGTCACGCCGAGTTTGCATACCTCGAAAATGGGGCTCATCAGACGTTTGTTGCATGGCGAAAATTTTAAGTTTGTAGCTGTGATTACATTTCTAAAGGAAACTGGTCCCACACTTAGTCCCTCTTTTTACGTTTTACGCACAGTTTGTACGATTACCCAAATTCTTAGATGAACCAAACAACAAATTTGATTATATTGCTCTCAAAAAAGAGGCATGCCATGGGTAATGCGTAGACGGAATGAGAAGTGTAAGATTTAACAACAGCTTTTATAATAAAGTATGTACTCAGGCAACGCGGGAGCGTTTTAAATGAGTTTCATGAACAGGGGCCTGCAGAATTTACTATGCCTTCCAGGGACAACTATTACTGCCACCGATAATAAATTGCCTTCAAGGCCGGTCAAGGACCAGGTCTGGGCATTTTGAGCTAATAAGCGCACTGCATACCAGGCGCGCTAACGATAGGGTCTGCTAAGTATTGCATCCCTACCCGTCGCGCAAGGAGCGTAAATTTTAAACCAAACGCGATTGCCGTTCTCATGCCGTGCGCCAGCACCCCAGCGAGATTGTCCACGTATATATCGCGCAATAAATCCTACGCACATGGCAGCGCTGGGACGTCGCTCATAGTGACGCGCGACTACAAAAATTGTTCAAGGCGACGTCATTTATTTGTTTTTTTACGTTGCTTCAATAAACGACTGAGAGTTTAAAAATAGTGAAACACAGAAACCGAATATGTACGCATTTTTCTTTTTTCTTTTTATCGTGCCGTATGGCAAGAGTGATGTACTTCCGTTTCATCTGCTTGTTCCCACGTCATGCTGTCGCGCACGCGAGACCGAAAATGTGTCGTTTTCTAGCGTATTCCAACGCCGCTGTCATGCTCCTTCAACCTCTCATGCCTGGGTCTTTGCTCGTGATTACGGCGCTGGTCAAGTGCTCTCGTGCAGAGCGCGCAAAATCGCCCACTGTGCGAAAAGAAACGAACACAACCGCTCGCGCGAAACAGTCACCGGAAGTTCACCATTAAGAAAAAACGCGACAACAACAACAAAAAAAAAAACAGAAAGTAGGCGGCAGGGCCCTCGACTGATTCGTCAAGCGACCCTCGGGTTAACCTATGGGAGAACAGAGGGAAAAAATTCGTTTGGGGAGGCTAGACGGAGCAAGTGGAGAGAGTGCCTAATTTGGCGGTGACGCTCGCCTTCAGCAATGCCGGGCTAGCGCCGCTCCAGATATTTCTATCTCTGCTATTAATGAACTAATTTGAAGAACTGTCGTGGCAGAACGCTCCTTAGAGGGCACGTAAGCACTTGCAATGTATAACCAAAGAGAGACAGAAAAAGGGGAAAAGCAGGGAGGTTAACCAGATGGGAATATCCGGTTTGCGACTCTAGGCTGGTGAGCAGGGGGCAGGGGGGGAGGTTGTAAATTGTAAGCAGTGTCAGGAAGAAAGGGAGGAGCATAGACATACAATCTGAGTCGGTCACTGTCCCCGCTTACGGTCACCGCACAGCACTGTAGCTCTTGCACCACTATAAACGTCTGTTTAGGCTACAGTCGCTTGTTCAATTCTGTTCGCCTTAATAACTGCAACAATGGCCTCGTCGCATTCCGCTGCGATCCCTTGTGATGTCGGCATTCTAAAGAACGTTCGTCAGTTATAGGCCTTTGGTCAGAGCGCGCTGTCGTGATTGGGAGCGATCGTCTCTGTAAATTGTAGCGAGCACAGTCACAGAGAAGGTGTTGAATAGTCTCCCCGCTACCACAGTCATCACACGAGGCGTCGTCGATCCATCTGATTCGGTATGCAATACACTTAGTGAAATCCACTCCTATAGCCATATTCGACAAAGCAGGGTAGCTTCACGACGGCACAGTCCTGCTGGAATGCAAAGGCGTAGAGAGGAGTCTAGGTTGTGCAGCCGGTTGATTTGAAACCTTCCTGCGTTCCACAAGGAGAACGTGATATCACGTGTGAGCATTCCAAGTTTTCTAACGGCATATGTCATTTATGAAGGTATCGGTTCCTCTTCGTCGCCTTGAAGAGCCGACCGAGCAGCGTTATCGGTGTGATCGTTCCCTATGACGCCGCAGTGAATTGGAAGCCATTGAAATGTCACGTGGTGACCCTTCTCAGTCAAGGTGTGGATTAGTTGTCTAATGTCGAATATCATTTGATCACGTAGTCCACGCCAAAGGACTCGTAGCAACGACTACAGAGCTGCTTCGAGTCCCTGAATATTGACCATTTTTTAGACTGTTTTTGGTGGACGAACTAAAATATGATATGTGGCCCGGTCAGGATTTCTTCAAAAATTACGGATACCTACACCTGAGCTATCGAATTTAAGTATGCGTGCTTAAATACCAGTTTTTCTAAAAAATCAAAGCCACAATTCATCTGAAAGGCAAAGCATTCAATTGTGATACCGAAGTGTTAGAGAACTGCACATAGTAAGGTTCATAGTTTTACCGGTTACGTAAGTCACAGTAAATATCCTCTTACTAAATAAATTACTTAGCACGATCTCATGCCCACCAAGGTAAACATGAACAACGCTGTTATGATGGACGCTGGCATCCGGAGTCAAACACCTGGAGTGCCTCTCACGTAAACACCTGTCCGACACGTGAGTTTACACAACCTTCAACACCGGGCACGCTGCAACACAGCGCACGTGAAGCGACGAGCCATCTCGCCTCGCCCATCTATGCACCCGCCGCAGATTGCCTCCAAAATAGCGCACCAAGGAATGCGCTCAACCACACAAAGAACCATGCGCAGCTACGCACGCTCGCCTTCACTGTACCTCCCATGTCCGTCATACCATCATAAATACATACATACGTACGTACATGCACACTGCAGTACACTGCACACTTCAGGAAGATGGGCGATTTGGAACGGGCACATTCTTAATATTTGAGTGCGTAAACAACGGAAGACACCGAGTTAGAAAGACCAGCGCTCGTCTGGTGTTATTCTAACTCGGCGTCTTCCCTTTATTTCGCGCTGAATTAATAAGCGCGCGCGCGCACGCACGCACGCACGCACACTCGCACACGCGCACACGCGCACACACGCACACGCACACGCACACACACACACACACACACACACACACACACACACACACCAACGAATTGCTGGGGTTGGGAAGAACAGACCTATTCATTTAGGGTTCTGAATTTTTTTCTTTGTTTTGTTAATATAAGGGGCAGAGATAGCTTTCTGAATCCCCCCCACGGACACGCCCCCGTCGCTTCCCGGAGCGCCGGGTGAGGTGGTTGCCAGAGGAGAGAACCGGCGAGAGTGACGTCACTCGCAGGGACCGTACTGCCGGACCGGTGTGCTGGCATGTGCTGGCATGTTTCTTCCCGTCCTGCTCTTTACTAAACGACGCTACGAGAGATATGCCGCCGCTGACGTTTGTTTTTTTTTTGCGACTTTCGTGAACGGTGCTTCCTTTCTGTGGTGCGTGAGTGCTTACAGCCAAGGGCGCCCAACATGCCCTCGTTCTGTGCACATTCGGCTGTGCGAACACAGGCGGCCGAGACGATGTGGTGTTTCACATGTTCCCGAAGGACAAGAAACTTGCAGCGCAGTGGGTCCGTGCGGTGAGGAGAGATAATTTCGTGCCAACGAAATCAACTGTGCTGTGCTCGGAGTATTTCAGCGACAGTGGTTATCATCGGAGCTTGAGAATGATGTGCGCAATCGGTATTCCAATTAAATCGGCGCGACTGAAGCCCGGCGTTGTTCCGTCTATATTCTCCCACAAGACAAACACCTCGCCACCTACAAGAGCGGCCTTCGCCAAGAGGAGAAAGGGTGAGGTAAGGGTTTTAATGTGCACATGGGCCATGTTGTAAACAGATGATCACCTGAGTGTCGAAGAAACGGCCTTCAGCGGCCTTTGACGAAGCGAGGTGGAAGCACAGCCGGGAATATGCACATGCGTGCAAACAGCTTGCCGTTTTCATCCTGTTTTTCCCATGCGCTGTGTCACGGAACGCTGTACTACGGCTCTTTGTTCGGTGCTGTTTTGATACGGTGAAATAGCTGACCGGGGGTACGCTTGTGCATTACCTGACATTTGCTAACCGTCCTACCACGTGGTGCACGCAGGTTTAGCTGTTCAGCATTCGTGTTCAAATCGCACGACATGAGGGGTTACGGTAATATTTTCATGCTCGCGATACAGTAGTTGAACTTGGCCTGTAAAAGCTTCGTTCCGTATATTTCGCACTCACAGCTTGCTACCAGCAGGGAAATGCCGCAAGAACAAGCGTCGGCACAGCCACGCCCGTGGCAAAGCGAACGGGCTCAGATAATGAAGTAACGTTGTGAGGTATTGAACTGGTTAGCGTTCGACGTCGTCTAGCCCAATACAGGCATTGCTGCTGCACAAAAAAATATTTTCTTGCCTTTGTGCCTAGAGAACTAGCTATGTATCAGGCATCACAAAATTATTATTTGAAAGTAAATATATTACATTACTCATTACTTTCTTATTACAATGACCGATTTGAATTACATTACCGATTACCGCTTTCAAAAATCACATTAATTTACGATTGCTTTCAAAAAGTTTTCATGCATACAAGAAGCAAAAAGCAAAGTTTAAAGGGACGCCAAACTTTCTTCAAGGTAACATACACTTGCCAACATTTCATGCCCTCTTCCCCACGTTCCTCCACGACACCTGACGACACTACCAACGTTCTAGCACCATACACAACTTACTGGTGCATACTTAACGCAATTAATAAATAACTTCAGCCATGAAATTACAGACACCAAATAATTCACATTACTAAATCACTAGACAACTAATCCATCACATAAATTACTGAAAATGTATTTAAATTACTGGAAGTAATCCAACTGTTGCCATGTTTGCTGATATGCATGATATGCTGAAATTCATGACATCGATGCCTTGCACTCTTTCAGGTTCTAGCAGAGCACCTAGAGAGCCGAGCCCATGATGAACCTGTTCCACTACCATCACCAATCGAAGAGTTTGAAGCAGCCAGTGTGACACAGGCAGATAATCTTGAAGAGCTTGAAGTAGCGAAACGCGGCACTTATGTTCACGATCGTGTATCAACACGCAAAAAACCTCGGAACATTAGACAAGCAGCAGCAAGGTGTTTGACATCGCGTAATTGCACCCGTGTTTACAATCTAATGAGAAGTTAGTGCTTCGGCATTCTTGCAGCAGCAAGTTCCCAGTGACACTTTAGCGCATTTTTTCTCCCGTCATTGCAACGTGCAGCTACATGAAAAAAAAAAACATACGTACCAGCTAAGATTTCCAACACGCGAGAAGGTGCACTGATCGCTCTCGCTGTTGGAACACTCAACATCGTCGTTGCCGCCATCGTTTTCCATATCGGCTGTCAGTTCGAACATGTACGGCGAAAACAAGCTGTCCGAGACAGCGAGAACGTTCCATAATGCTTACAACTCAGCCATAGAATAAAGAACAACTTTGACTCAGCTATGAAGCCAGAACAGAACAGCGTGCTACGGCGGCGCCGACCGGCGACTGCTGCGAATGACGTCACAGCGGCCCCGACCAATCACGGGCAACAGCGGCGTTCGCGCAATGCCCTGACGCGCTGGTGCACGTTTTCTAGGAAAAACAGCCGCTTACGTTTGTTTCCGCTCTTTTTCAATCAGATATTCGTGTTCAGGAGACTGAAAACTGCAGAATGCCGCAGAGAACTCAATTTTTTTTTCGGAAAATGTTCCAGCTTCCCTTTAAGACGTTGCGTTGCTAAGCTCAAGTTCGTCCATTCAATCGCGGCCACAGCGGCCAAATTTTTAATGAAGGGAAATGCGAAAAAGATAAGAAGAGAGCGGAAAACAAAAACACTCGTGTACTTGTATTAGGGTGCATGTTAATCAACCCCAAATTGAAGAAGTCACTCCGAGTCCCTCTTGTTAGCGTGCCTCATAATGAAAGCCCGCTTTCAGCACGTAAAACCCAACATTGCAATTTCTAGCGTGATGAGCGAGCAAAGCTTCAAATGCGTCAGTTTCAGCCATTCTAAATATTGCGCGGGCAAGTGCAGTTATCCCACCCTGCGCTTGCTCCCTTCCGCTTCACCTTACCATGGCGCAGAAAGTGCTTAGGAGGCTTCGGGCTGGGGTGAACCTTACAGCGGCTGTGGTCTCAAAGTGAACTGTTCTCATTTACCACTGGCGTGCCACGTGTCCCTACCCCGTAGTCCCAGTGGTGGATAGGCAGATGCGTACCACATAATCTGCACAAGTCCGTGCTTTCCTAGGAATGCTCGAGTCGTCCACTGCAAGCCGGCCTAACCCGCCGTGGTGGCTCAATGGCTATGGTGTTGGGCTGCTGAGCACGAGGTCGTGCGATCGAATGCCGGCCACGGCGGCCGCATTTCGATGGCGGCGAAATGCGAAAACACCCGTGTGCTTAGATTTAGGTGCACGTTAAAGAACCCCAGGTGCTCGAAATTTCCGGAGACCCCCACTACGGCGTGCCTCATAATTCAAAAGTGCTTTTGGCACGTAAAACCCCATAATTTTTGCAAGCCGGCCTCCGCTGCGATGTCTCCACCAGCTACGACCGCTGAGTACGTAACGAGAGATTCGACAAAACTCTACTTCGATTCGCACCCAACACAGCCTTCACAGCACAGATATATTACAGATATAAACATGAAGAATTATGCTTTCGGGCCAAGTCGTCATCGCGATAAAAAAAAGAAGTGCTCACACAGGTTATGTAGCGTTATTATCCATGTTTCCCAATGGCTTGGGAAACTTCTACGTTTCCCCAAATTTGCATGTGACGAAAGTGGGCTTCGTCTTATGCTGTGTTTACATTTGGAAAAAGAAAACTGGTTTCACGCGCTCTCCTTCATCTCAATTTTTATGCATGATTTCTAGATTAACCCAAACGCATTGTGGAACGAAACATCGCTGTTGATTACATTCTTTGAAAATAAGGGGCATATGTGCGTAATGCACAGATGAAATAAAAAGCTTCAGATTTAAGCACAGCCTTTGTGGAAATTTACGTATTCGAGCAGCGGGGGAGTGCTTTAAGCGTGTTTCACGAACTGGGAGATGCCGAGTTTAGTACGCTTTCCTGGGACAACTATTACCGAGACCGAGATTATATTGTTTTCAAGGCCGGACCCCTGACGAGGTCTGGTCATATTGAATTGACAAGCCCAATGCATGCAATATGCGTGCCAACGATCGTGTCTGCTAAGTATTGCGTCATTACATGCTGCGCAAAGAGCTCAAATACGAAGCAAAACGTCGTTTGCCGTTCTCATCGCGGGCGCCACCCTCCCAGCGATAAAGTAGGCGTAGATCACGCACGTGTGCCTACGTACATGGCAACGCTGTAACGTCGCTCATACTGACACGTGGGTACAAAAGTTATTGAAGGCGACACCATTTATTTGCTGGTCAGGTTGCTTAAATAGACAACTTCGAGCTTACAGGAATAGTCAAACACACAAACCGAATGCCTGCATTTTTTTTCTTCTACATCGTGCCGTATGGAAAGAGAGATGTACTTCCGTTTCGTCTGCTGGTTACCACGACACGCTGTCGCGCGCGCAGAGAACGAAACTATGTCGTTTTCGAACGCCTTGAAGCACCCGAAATTGCCCGCTTCCCGAAACGAGACAGACGCAACAGCTCGTGGGTGAGACCCTCACCGGAAGGAAAGAAAAGAAAAGAAAGAAAATGCGGCCCGTGACGAATTCGTCATGCAATCGTCGGGCTCCGCTGTGGGAGAACACAGGGAAATCATTTCGCTGGCGGAGGCTAGACGGCGCAAGTGAAGAGAGTGTATTTTGGCGGTGCCGCTTGCCTCCTGCGATCGCCGGTTAGCGTCATTTCAAATATTTCTATCCCTGCAATTATCGAACCAATATCAAGAATTGTGGCTGCAGAACGCTCCTTAGGTGACACGTAACAATTTTCAGCGTACAACGAAAATTTGCTATTAGACCCGGTGAGCGTTCCTATAAAAATGGCGAATACCATAGCCCTTGTGCCATATAATTTAGGTGTGCTTGCTTAAATACCAGTCTTTTTTTAAAAATAAAAGTTCACAGTTTCGCCCGAGAAGTGGACGCTTTCATTGTTATGGCAAAGTATTCGACTAGAACACAAAGTTCGTGCTTCTTTCCGGTACCTAAGTCACAGTAAACATTCTCTTATTATTAAATTAGCAAGCACGATGTCACACCAGCGAATGCAAACATGAGCAAAGCTTTCATTTCTATTAATTTATAGTTTCTTCATTTTCATTTATTAAGCACGATTTCCCCTATGTTGTGCTTCGTGTCAGTGTTAGTTGGATAGTTATGATATAACTTGTTGCCAGGTAACGCAAGAAAAATAAATGTGAAGCAAAACGCCGCTTGCCGTTATCTTCGCGGGCGCCACCTTAGTAGACTTATGACACGTGACGTAAAAACTTATTTAAGCCGACATTATTTATACGTTTACTATGTTGCTTCTATAGACGACTTAGAGTTTAGAGAAATATTGAAACACACAAAACGAATGCCCGCATGTTTTTATTTCATTTCAAGCCGTATGCAAAGAGAGATGTACTTCCGTTTCGTCTGCTTGTTCTCACGTCAGGCAGTCATGCGCGCAGAGAACGAGACTGTGCCATTTTCAACCGTGTTCCAACCACGAGATCATTCTCCTTCATCATCTCACGGCTGCCTCATTGCTCGCGATTATGACGCTCATGAGGTGTTCTTGTGAATTGACATTAAAAACCAAGAGTTCGAGAAAAGACTGAACCGGGACGCCACTCTTATTCCTAAGCTTTCGCTCGTCGTTTTCCATAATGCAATCTTTGATTGTCTTGATCAGCTGATTTCTAGGAAGGAAACTATATAAATCTGTGACGTCGATGCTGAACGCTGTGCATGATGGATACATCCCCTCTTGTAAAACCCTGAGGAAATCTAAGTTTTTTTGTATATATTGAATGGGTCTTCTACGTGGAGCCCTGTTAAGTTTTGAAGGACTAAAGGTGCACATCTATGCTGTAAATGGAGCCAACGGCCTAATGGGGCGGGCACTCTAGGTACACTACACAAACTCCATAGTTTACTTGGCAGCCGTACATGAGTTTCTCTTCAGTTCCCGAAGATTTTGGGGCAAATGCAAACGGAAATAAAAGATGTGAAGCTAAAATATCCGCAGCCTGTGTCTTTATACGGAGAGGTGCTTTTCTCTTTGCGAACAATGCTAGTCTTCTCGTTTCGCTTGATGGAGTACCTGTGCCTGTCCACGACTGAGCTTGATGGCGCACCAAGGCATGACAGGGTAATGGTTTTACCGCAAAACACATTAAGTTTGCTCCAAAAACGCAGCATCCGCAAAGGCGGCGCAAAGTTGCTCCCTGCAACTTTTGTCAGGCTAACAATATTCAATATATCATTCGAAAACTAGTATTACCCCGAGTACTTCCGTAAGGAGAAATTTGTAAAGCTCATTCCGAGTATTTTGGATAAATATCGGACGACCACTTATAATACGTTTATGTAATTTGGATCCTGCGTTAAAGGATGTGTTTGCAGGTGCCTGAATAAGATCGTGCCGCCATGATGAAGGGAGGCTCCGTGTCGCGTGCATTGCCCGTCTCATCTGAATCGATTCTCGTCATCGGCACATGCGCGGCGGTGCAAAGTAGCAACATGGCGGCGTACTTGCAGTTGCTGGTTTGAATGCATGGGTGCTACGGCGAGCGTTTTCTCTAGAGTTGCCTATATTAACTCTATAGGTGAAGACTCCAGATTTTTTTTATTGGGATACCAGCCACGGTAGCTTGCTGCTTAAGGGGTTTCGCTGCTAAGCTCAAGGTCGTCCACTGAATCTCGGCCACAGCGGCCGTATTTTTACTGAAAGGAAATGCAAAAAAAAAATTAGAAGGGAGCAGAAAAAAGCACTCGTGTACTTGCCTTAAGGTGCATATCAAACAACCCCAAGCAGAAGAAGTCACTCCGAGTCCATCATGTTAGCGTGCCTCATAATAAAAGCTGGCTTTCAGCATGTAAAACCCAACATTGCAATTTCTAGCGTGACGAGCGAGCGAAGTTTGAAATGCGTCAGTTTCAGACATTCTAAAAATTGCGTGGGCAAGTGCTGTTACCCCACTCTTACAATGTCTGCGGTCTCAAAGTGAACTGTTCGCATTTACCAATGGGTGCTACGTGTGCATACTGCGTAGTCCCAGTGGTGGACACGCAGATGCGTACCACCTAATCTGCACAAGACCGTGCTTTCCCAGGAATGCTCGCGTCTCCCACTGCAAGCCGGCCTCCGCTACGATGTCGCTACCAGCTACGACCGCTGGATATGTAACGACAGATTCCAGAAAACTCTACTTCGATTCGCACCCAGCCCAGCCCTCACTGCACAGATATAATACAGATGTACACATCAAGAAGTTTGCATTCGGGGCAAGTCCTTATCGCAATAAAAAAAAGTGCTCACACAGGTTATGTAGCGTTATTAACCATGTTTCCCAGTGGCCTGGGAAACTTCTACGTCTCTCCAAATTTGCATGTAAGGAAAGGGGGGCTCGTCTTATGCTGTGATTACATCTGCAAAAAAAAAAAAAAACTAGTTACACACTCTCTTCCTCATTTTACTTCTTATGCATAATTTCTAGCTTTACCCAAATGCAATGTCAAACAAAACATCGCACTTGATTGTATTCCTTGAATAGAAAGGGCATATGTGGGTAATGCGCCGACGAAATCAAAAGCTTCAGATTTAACCACAGCCTTCGTGGCAAATAACATATTCGAGCAGCGCGGGAGCCTTTTAAGTGTGTTTCAAGAACGGGTAGCTGCCGATTTTAGTACGCTTTCCTGGGACAACTATAACCGAGGCCGAAATTATATTGTCTTAAAGGTAGGACCCCGGACCAGGTCTGGTCATATTCAGCTGACAAGCCCAGTGCATGTTGTATGCGTGCCAACGATCGCGTCTCCTAAGTATTGCATCATTACATGTTGCGCAAAGAGCTTAAAGGGGGAGCAAAGCGCCGTTCGCCATTCTATTCGCGGGCGCCGCCCTCCCAGCGATGAAGTAGACGTATATCGCGCACGTGCGCCTGCGTACATGGCAGCGGTCTGACGTCGCACATAGTGACACGTGACTTCAAAACTTATTCAAGGCGACATTATTTATACGTTCACTAAGTTACTTCCATAGAAGACTAAGAGTATAGCGAAATATTGAAAAGCACAAAACGAATGCCCGCATTTTTTTGTTTCACTTCCTGCCGTATGTAAAGAGAGATGTACTTACGTTTCGTCTGCTTGTTCCTACGTCAGGCAGTCATGCACGCAGAGAACGAGACTATGTCATTTTCGACCGTGTTCCGACCCCGCGATCATGCTCCTTCATCATCTCACGGCTGCCTCATTGCTCGGGAATATGGTGCTAATCGGGCGTTCTATTGAATCAACAATAAAAACCAAGAGTTCGAGAAAAGGCTGAACCGGGACGCAAGTCTAATTCTTAGCTTTAACTCGTAGCTTTCCGTTTTGCAATGTTTGATTGTCTTGATCAGCTGATTTCTGGGAAGGAAACTATATCAATCTGTGCCGTCGATGCTGAACGCTGTGCATAATGGATACACCCCCTCTTCGAAAAACCTGAAGACATCTAATGAGCTTTTTCTCATCTAATGAGTTCTGAAGATAAGCTAACAATAGGTGCTGCCATTAGTTCATCTCAGACACGATTGTGCGTAAAGGTTGCTCAGGTTTATGCGTTTTTACCGTACAGAAAACCTCAAGGTTCAGCCCCTGACATGTTTCAATTAGAACTTCTCGTGATGGAGCGCGCAAAATCGCTTCCTAAGCGAAACGAGACAGACACAGCAGCTCGCACGCGATAACGTCACAGCAAGTGCAGCACTCACCAGAAAAGCGACAAAAAAAAACTTGGAGGATGCTTAAACTTCTTCTTCAAGAGTGGATCGCACACCCACTCCCTTGCCCAGCCCACTCATTTGCTCGGGATGTTCTTGAGTAACACAAAGACGAAACGTGCGCCTGAGCAAGCGGAACGAACCAAAGAACTCGGTGTCTCGGAGAGAGAAACGATCTACGCCAGACAAACGTCGTGATCGGCACGGACAGCCGGGCCGCGACACGCCATGAAGGCGGACACGACCATAGGGCTGACGCCTCGATAGGATAGTACTCTATCCCGCTTGGGAGCACCACGCAGACGCATGACTCCTCGCCAGCAGCACGGCACACATCGTAGGGGACGCTTTCCCACCAGACGCACTACGGTGCAGCGATCAGGCCAGAGGCGTCCCGTATCGGACGCTGCACCTAGGAATCGCGCTGTGAGCGCAAAGAGGAGCCGCGCCGCCTAAACATGAGGGTTCGAGTCACGCACTCTGGAAATTGGAAGGGGAGAGAGTGAGAAAACTCATTAAACGCAACGGTATCGGGGCATCTTCGCACCGGTCCCTGCACGGCCTCAATGCACTCAAACGACACGAAGGGGAGAAGCGGGTGAGTGGCGCGCCAGATGTTGCGGCAGCGCCGTACATTGCGAGGAGGGTGTCTTCTGTGTTTGTCGCAAGATTGCTCTGCGTGTGCGCCAAGCGCAGAAGAAATGTAGCGGAACGTACTAAGTTACGCGTTGAACTGCGACTTCTGTAATTTGCATGCTAATAATTACCATCATAGACCGCAGTAAAAATTTCTACGGCCAATTTCTAAGGTTACACAACATTCACTAGAGGCGCTTTTGTCGGGCTTTGACCCATCGAACTAACGGCTGAGTGGTAGCGTCTCCGTCGCACACTCCGGGGACCCTGGTACGATTCCCATCCAGCCCATCCTGCAAGTTGTATTTATTTATGAATTGCCTATTTGTATACATAAAAAGCACTGCGAGATCTCGGCGCCTTCTGTTTACTATGGCCCAGCCTGGTAAGGCGCCCTTTAAGACGATTCTCAAAAGTGTTTGAGTACTGATCCTAGAAAAAATTACGTAAGTTTAGTAAACGTGCTCCATAAACCTCTGTCGCATATTCTAGGGCGCGGATGATTGGATCTTCTTGATTCAAACAATATGTTTCGCATTTGATGTCCACAGGGAATTAATATACGAACCAATCGCATATACGAAGAGTCATCATTGCATACGTGAGCTCGTTCAACACTGATATATGTCGCTGCGAAATTGGGCCGAGCGTTACAACGTTCGTCAAGTGTGGAATTTCTAGATTTGTATGTATTTTTTAATACTGTCGTAAACCTGAGTGGTATGTCTTGCAATTCACACCTCTAAATAAATGTAGCGAACAGCGGACACCATATTTAGCGCTCGAAAGGTGTCTATGACGAGTTCCATTTTTTACCAACCCTTGCACGTTCACGGCTGTGTATTTCCCGATATGAGCTAAGGTGTAAAGAACCGCATTAAAAAAGTCGCAGTTTTGCCCGAAAGGCGTTTCGTCGATTGCGATTGCAAATTAGTCGACAGCTATATTGAGGAAAGAAACTAGTTTTGTCGGACGTCATCATCACCATCAGCAGCAGCCTCGTTACGCCCACTACAGGGCAAATGCCTCTCCCATACTTCTCCAACAACCCCGGTCATGTACTAATTGTGGCCACGTCCTCCCTGCAAACTCCCTAATGTCATCCGCCCACCTAACTTCCTGCCGCCCCCTGCTACGCTTCCCTTCCCTTGGAATCCAGTCCGTAACCCTTAATGACCATCGGTTATCTTCCCTCCTCATTACGTGTCCTGCCCATGCCCATTTTTTTTTTATTTAAAAAAAGATGTCATTAACTCGCCTTTGTTCCCTCAACCAATCTGCTCTTTTTTATCCCTTAACATTACATCCATCACTCTTCTTTCCATAGCTCGTTACGTCGTCCTCAATTTAAGTAGAACCCTTTTCGTAAGCGTCCAGGTTTCTTCCCCGTAGGTAAGTACAGGTAAGACACAGCTGTTGTACACTTTTCTCTTGAGGGATAATGGCAACCTGCTGTTCATGATCTGAGACTGCCTGCCAAACGCACCCCAGCCCATTCTTATTCTTCTGATTATTTCCGTCTCATGATCCGGATCCGCCGTCACTACCTGCCCTAAGTAGATGTATTCCCTTACCACTTCCAGTGCCTCGCTACCTATTGTGAATTGCTGTTCTCTTCCGAGACTGGTAAACATTACTTTAATTTTCTGCAGATTAATTTTTAGACCCACTCTTCTGCTTTGCCTCTCCAGGTCAGTGAGCATGCATTGCACTTGGTCCCCTGAGTTACTAAGCAAGGCAGCGTATTACTGAGAAAGGCAAGCGTATTAACTTGTAAACAAAAGCTTACTAACTGCATTAACAAACATGGTTTCAGCGCGCCCAAGCAAATCAAATAAGAACGCATCACACTCGATAAAAACAGACACGCTGTCAGAACGCTCTTGCGAGGAAGCGCGGCAGCAGCAGCGGGCCCCCCATGTGACCTTCGTGCGGTCTGTTCATTCAACGTAAGAGCGGCGCGAACATAGCGTGCACAGAGGCATGAGCCGTCTGCCGATTCCTTTCCAGATACGGCGCGCGTGAACGCACGCACTTGTTGGCGTAGTCGAAGTCGCCCCCTTCTACCTCCCGCGCTGCCTCCCCGCTTTCCTCCATATATGGCGCGCGAGATTGAGTCGCGATTGACCGTTCCGTTTGTGACCGGTCGCGAAATACGTGGTTGCGGCCCGAGCACAACGCCGGCACAACCCTCTTTCCATCCTTTTCGCCGACATGGATTTTCGCGGAAGACGGCGCGTTTGCTTTCCGCGCTATTCCATTGCGAGCGCCAGATTGAGCTGCGATTCTTGACTTCCTTTGCGTGCTTTCACTCGCACATACAGCATACGACGCGCGGCCAGTGTCCTCGGGCTTGATACGGAACAACATGGCAAGGTCGATGGAGAAACTGCGCCTGGTGTGGACATATAATCGTTATCGCAATAAAATGCGCCAAAGTGATAAATGCCTCCGTTTCCAGTTGTCGGTGCGCTTTCACATTGAACGTGTGCTAGGTCGAATTGGAGACCTGCCGTAGAAATCTTAGACGCACTGGAGCGCTCACATTATCGTCTGAATAAACACAAGCCCGTCGGGACGTACCCTAGCTTTCCAAATGCCCAAAGCCAACTTTCTTACAACCAGAATGACCTCACCTAACTGCTTCCCCTCCAATTTTTCTGCCCTGATTTCAGTGCGCGCACGCATTAGGGCATCCGGGACTTCCGTTCTCTATTTTGATGCGAATTTGGCCCACGGCCGTGCTTTTGCTGCTCCTCGCGCTGCACTTTTCACAAGCGCAATTACTAGAATTTCTTTTATGCGAAGCATATTACGAGAGCTCAACCCAGCTCCTCAGGCGCGGCGGTGTCGCCTTCAATGACCTTTGACCCCATGCCATACCACGTGACACCGTGACGTCACGACAGAGGAGAAACGGGGCTCCAACTCGCGCCGTCGCTCGCGGCGTCGCGGCGGTATATAAGCAGCTGCGCTTGTTTCTAGGTGGCTTTGGCTCAACTCTTGCAAGATGGGCTGGGTGGGAATCGAACCAGGGTCTCCGGAGTGTGAAACGGAGACGCTTCCACTGAGCCACAAGTACGATGCTTCAAAGCGGTACAAAAGCGCCTCTAGTGAATGCGGTGTTGCCTTAGAAACGAGCTGTTTCTAAAGCTCAGGCGTGCGTCGCTTGCTCAGGCGCACATTTCGTAGCCGCGCCGAACGCTGCGTTGCTCGACGCTCACCGCGTCCAATGCGGGGCGCGTAGTCACTGCGCCGTAGCCCATTGTCTTACACCCCTTGGCGGGTCGACGGGAACGCTATCACGTTCCACTCTTGAAGGCGAAGCAGAGTAACGCATGAGTTAATTCGTCTAGCCGAACCAAATATAGCCAAGCAACAGCAGTTCACCAGGCTAAACAGTTGTCCAACAACTAAAATAAAGGCTAGTATGCTTCGCATCCTGGGCTTAACCTTAGCTAAGCCACAGCCATTTTTTTCACATAGATGACTACTAACATTGAGTAACTGTCACTTCTCGCGTATTTGCCACATTTGCCAGCATTTACATTTACCAGAGAGAGCATGGCTGGCTGCCCTACACAGGGAGAATGGAAAGGGTGAATAAGGATTTATTGATTTATTTATTGTACCCTAAGGGTACAATACATTAACCCCCCGGGCTTGCTCAATGGGTATGGTGTTGGGCTGCTCAGCACGAGGTCGCGCGATCTAATCCCGGTGACGGTGGCCGTATTCTGACGGGGACGAAATGCGAATAACACCGATGTACTTAGATTTAGGTGCACGTCGACGAACCCCAGCCGATCGAAATTTCCGGAGCCCTCCACTACGACATGCCTCGTAGTCAGAAAGTGGTTTTGGCACGTAAAATCCTTTAATTTAATACAATACGTTAGAGTGGGGAGGGGCGCTTTCACCGGAAATATAAGAGAAAAATGCTAAATAAAGAACGAGAACACAATGAACAACGACACAATCATGTCAAAAAATAAGTTCTTCAAGCCAGTTTAATGGCGTTTGTAGACGACGAAAGGGCAAAACAACGAAACATAAGAATGCGCAAACATAACACCTATTATCACAATAAAAGAAGGTTGCTCAGAATATGCTGGCGAGTGACCTGGGGAAGTGATCAGTATCTGTAATGATCACCGACGAAGCAGGAAGGTGGTTGCAATTGTGCCATGCTTTAGGAACGAAGGACTGGGAATAACTGAAAGCGTTATAACGCACCTTGCTAATTTGAGCATGTGGACTTGACGCGGTGAAATGGTCTCATCTGATGGGCGTTGAATACGTCATTACTGCGATACATTTTATTAAGGAGACACAGGTGCGCCATTTTTTGTCTAGTAGCGAATGAAGCACCATTTAGAGTGGATTTCATGCTAGTTGCGTTGGCAGTGCGATGATAAGCATAATCAAGCCTGTTGAGCGATTCTCCACCGCTTGAAGTGTATTGCTAAGTGCAAAGTGACCGCGGTGCTACACTGATGAAGCGTATTACAGGTTGGGGCAAAGGTAAGTGATAAGTTTCAGCACACTAGGAGCTAGACGAAAATTTCGTAACAAGCAACCAACCATGCGATTGCCTTGAGGTAGGATTTAGCCAACGTGTTTTTTGAAGAAAATTTTAGTAATGTGTACTCCCACGTATTTATAGGCCGTCACCAGCTTCAGCGAAAAACCCTTAAGGGGAATAAATAGAACAGGGGGATCGAGTGTGAGAAACACTCAATAATTTACATTTGACTGTGTTCAATTCCATTTTCCAGAATTTGCATCACGTAACGTTGAACTTAAGGTCAGATGTCGAGTAGTAGTATCAGTCTCAGAAAAAAAAAATTCGGCAATTCATGCAGTCGTCACTAAAATGTTAAAGTGAAAAATTGATTTATTCAGCTAAATCACTATTATAAATCACAAATCACAAGTGTCCTAGAACTCATCCCTGAGGCACATCTGATCCCACAGGTGCCACAAGTGAGTTAGCATCGTTAACAGCGACATCCTGAGTTTTGTTAGGAAGATTTGAGTCCAGTAGAGCATTATTGGTTCTATTTTGAAATCGCTTGATTGAATCATTAGTAGTTGATTAACTTTATCGAAAACTTCCAAAAATTCTGAATATGAGCAGCCGATTAGGAACCCATAGTCAAGTAGTGCATGCAAGTCGTTTGTAAATGTAAACATTTGTGCCGCACATGACAAATGGTGCCGTAAACGTTGCTGACTGCGCTCAAACAAATTATTTCAAGCAAGTTTGATTGTTAAATGGGTGGATTAAAATATTATGCGAATAAATGATGGGTGGTTCAATGGATTATCTTTCTTGACAAAAACCGTAAAGAAAAATATTCAGATCAGTTTTAGCGCTGCCGTTTTGTTATATTCCATGGTGCACTTCGTGATCCAGTCTTTCGAGATGGGAGGGAAAGAGAAAACCAGAAGGCAGGGAGGTTAACCAGAATAAGGTTCGGTTGGCTACCCTACCCCGGGGGAATGGGAAAGGGGAAAACAAAGATGACAGTGAGGGAGAGGAGCGAACGAAAGAAGGACATTAGCGATGAATTCGCTGACGCGTGTGGCCTTATAGAAATTGCTATAATAGTCACAGACGTTCGCACAAGCCCGTCGTCCTCAAGAAGCACAAATGCGCCTTCTCCGCTTTATGGGCCGATGAGCGATGGGGTGGTGTTTCAGCAGCACCTGCACAAAAAGCGGCCAATTGTCCAATTTTTGGAGAGCGTTGGCAAGTTCGTGTCTTTCTGAGGCATATCTTGGACAGTGGCACAGTAGGTGGTCGTTATTTTCTTCGATGCCACAGGCCTCGCAGGCTGCAATGTCGGTCACTCCAATTAACGTAGAGTATGCCTTCGTGAAGGCAACTCCTAATCAACGGCGACCGAGATGCGTAGCTTCACGTCGAGGAAGTCCGAATGGAGGTCGGAGATGAAGTGAGGGGTTTAATTCATGCAGTCGTGTAAGTCGTAAGTTTGGCAAGTTCGACTCAGCCAGTGAGAGACTGCTAGCCAGGCGTCGAAGAAGCCTTGCGGCGTCTGTCCTCGGAAGCGGAATGGGAATGCTGTGCTGTTTTTGATCTGCTGTGCGAGCAGCGTTGTCGGCGGAATCATTGCCACTGTTTCACAGTGGGCCACGCGCCCACTGAAAAACAGGCTCGTCACCTTTTGGTTGCACATGATGGCGAAGTTTCACGATTTCTTATGTCGTTTGTTCACGAAATCCACGTCGCAGAACTGACTGCGTACACTGTAACGCTGCTTTTGAATCACAAAACACAGTCCATTTTCTAAGTATCTCAGAATCAATAAATTTGCAGTGCACGACGCAGAGCTGTTAGTTCTGCCACCGTTGAGGTCATGACATGCGATGTCTTGAACCGCAGTGTTTAAAAATTTAAATGAAAAATGGGGTTTTACGTGCCAAAACACTTTCTGATTATGAGGCACGCCGTGGTGGAGGACTCCAAAAATTTCGACCACCTGGGGTTCTTTAATGTGCACCTAAATCTAAGCACAGGGGTGTTTTCGCACTTTGCCCCCATCGAAATGCGGCCCCCATGGCCAGGATTCGATCCCGCGAGCATTCAACAAACTCTCATTGTTTATGCTTCTTCGCGGCAACTGCAGCTTCGGTAACCGTAATATTTTCCTAGGAACACTGGTGACGAACGCTATGAGCAAAGGCGAACATTCTGGTTCTTTCTCTTTTCTTTCTCCTCCCCTCCCCCCCCCCCCCGCTTAGCATGTGGCGCCGCTGACGGGGTTGCGCTGAGGCAAGCGCCATCTAGATGGTGTTGCAATTAAGGAGCCGTGCAGGGCGCGACGTTCCTTTTATGGGAGACCTCAAACAGCAGCTGAAAAAAGAGACTTGCGTTCGAGTTTCCACGCGACAGAATTACGTTTTCTCGCATATTCCAATTACAGTTCGATATTATAATGTCTTTAGGTAGTCTGTAAGTTGTACTTCACGAATTTTCTGGCGCATTTTACTTTGAGAAGTTCAATTAGTTCAGTAACGCCTCCGCCAGACGAAGAAATAACTTCTAAGAAATCTGCTCTACTCTCAACCGTGCTCATGGCCGCCGTATTTCGATGGGGGAGAAATGCAAAAACACCAGTGTACTTCGACTTAGCTGCACGGTAAGGAACCCCAGGTGGTCCAGATTTCCGGTGTCCCCCACTACGGCATCCTTCATAATGAGATGATAGCTTTACTACGCAAAACCCAATATTTTTTTTAATTTCAGCCCTTCTGTTTCGAAAATGTGGCTGAGGCGTGCATGTCCAGAGGAATGTCTCCCGCGAATTTCACAGACATCTTTTGAACTCGAAATATCGCCGGAATTCACGTTCATAGGTAAAGAGTTAAGCCCAGAAGAAACAATAAAGTGCAGTATGCAATGAAAGTCCGAGGTGACAAGCACTGCCGATGCAGTCAGTAGTGTTCGCCAAGAAGAACTACTGAATTATCCTGTGTTTAGAAAAAGTTACCATCAAGGCAGAAGACGAAGTGTCCAGAAGAAACAATAAAGTGCAGTATGGAATGAAAGTCCGAGGTGACAAGCACTGCCGATGCAGTCAGTAGTGTTCGCCAAGAAGAACTACTGAATTATCCTGTGTTTAGAAAAAGTTACCATCAAGGCGGACGACGAAGTGTCTATGGAGCCAGCTGCTTAACGAAACGCGCACTCTTTGTACGTTACACAAACCTCACAGGTGCACTGGTATCTCTGCATAAGTTTATCTTCAGTTGCCGAAGGCTACTGTGAATATGCAAACGGCGATCAAATGATATTTATGTAAAATATGTGCAGCCCGGGTCTTTATTTGGAGATCGTGTTTTCTGCTGTAGAAAAATGCTAGTCTACGTATTTTACTTCATCGACCATTTTTACATTGCCTTTACGTAGCTTGATAGCGCACTAAGGCAAGACATCGCAACGAGTTTACCGCTAGACACATTAGATTAAATCTGCGCGAAGAAAAGTGGCAACCGCCAAGGCACCGTTAAGTGCTACCTGCCATTTCTGTGACTGTAACAATATTCATTATACCAAGCGAAAACTTGCATTTACTCGAGCACGTACGTATAGGGGACAATGTGAAAAGCTCATTCCGTGTATATGTTAGGAATACAAGATGGCCATTTATAAAACATTCAGATATTTTTTATCGTGCGTTAAAGGATACGTTTGGAGGCACTTGAACTAAATTCCGCAACCATAATGAAGGGTGGCTCAGTATCGCATTCATTGCGCGTCTCGTCTGGGTCGTTTATCTCCAGCGCAAAGTATCAGTATCAGCAGTAGCAGCACGTTCGCGCATCTACGGATACGCAGCGGCCAACGTGTCCTTTACCTGACATACAACGGTGTAGTCATTACTTTTATCTGCATTTGACGACTGCAGATGAAGTTCACAAGGACATCACATAATTGAAGAATACAAGCGCTGGCTTAGACCATATTGACGCTTCTCAAGCGAAACTAATTTCGCGCGAAATAGTGTCAGTTTTGGTACTTATCATTAACAAACTCTTCGCTAAGGGGTGATTCCCAGCTGTCTTAAATGTGGTAGAATGGTTCCTGTTTTCAAAAAAAAGGCGATCATACTTGACTCGGGAATTACAGGCAATACGTCGCCTTCATTTTTTTTGTAAAGTGATTCAAAAGCTTTTCCACGCTCCATAATTCCGCTACCTAAAGAAATTTTCCTTTTGTCTCCTCAGCAATTCGGATTTTGCCAAGGATATAAAACCAATCTGGCACTTATTACTTTAACTGAAGAAATCAAACAAGCTATTGACAGAGGTCTAATTGCGGGTTCTTATTTCATCATTCTCACGAAAGCATTGGACAAGATAAACCATCGCATACTACTTGTTAAACTCGAATCATTTGGTATAACAGGTCATCCGCTAAACTTTATAAGAGACTACTTGAGTAACTGGTCTGAGACGGCACAGGTTAACTGCCATCTCTCATTATGCAGGTTAATTAACGTAGGTTACCACAGGGATCAATTTTAGGCCCATTTTTATTTTTGATGTTAATTAATGACCTACCCACCCGTTCTTGCTAACACCAAGCGCATAATTTTCGTAGATGACACGACCATCTTTACATCCACTAAATCAATTGCCACACTCCAGTCTTAACTTTAACACCGACTTAAACAACATTACCTTATGGTGCCAAAATAATAATCTACACAATATTTCAACTAAAATCATATTTATAGTGTTCGATTCCCAACGAAATTCAATCGACGTTCCACTTGTTCAAATTGGTGATTACGTCATACAAGTTTCGAACGATGCGCGGTTCCTCGGTGTCGTCTTAGATAGCGAACTAAAATTTCATGGACACGCCTGATCACCTATGAAAAAGATTGCATTTGGCATCCACCTTATCGCAAAAGCAAGAGCTTAAAGAAACGGAAAGCTCATTTTATTAGTTTTTCGCGATCAACGCGCGTGAGAACTTAGCCATCACGAGAATTCAGGTTGAAGTGGGAGCTATGGGTGTCTAGCACACGGGTTAAAAAACGTGGCAAGCAGGTTATCTTTGTTGTTGGACATAAACTTGTTCAGGTTTGCTCAGGTGTCCACAAAAAAAATGAACGGACTGGCGAGTGACAAACCTGCACGATGTTCTGTTAACCATAAGAAGTAGGTGAATTGCAAAATTCAAGTTGCTTATAAAATACCGTGCTCTTGTGGAAACATTTACGTAGGGGAAACAAATCTATATTTAAACATCAGGATCCAGGAACATGCAGTCAATCTAAAGAATGGCACTGGTTCACATTCAGTGGTTCATTGCGGCTTACGATTGTCTAAACCCAATTTTGATAAAACAGATTTTGTACAGGCATAGAGCGCAAAAAGGAGTGATATAACGGTATCCTTTTACATGTTTCTCGAGGGTGACAGATGCAGCAGCCAACCCTCGATAGCTTTGTAGCAGCCATGTAGTACGGAATTGTTTTATTTAGTTGAAATGATTGCGAACGATCCTTACAAGCGTCCATCGATTCATTGCCACGCGCACTTTCATAAAGCAGACGCAAGACGCATTCTAAATGAGGAAATAATTTTTTTCGCTCTATACAAATGCTCGTTCCGGGCTTTTTCTCCATTTATCGAACTTGTGACACCAGGTAAGCAGCATTTGTTCTATTACGACGCTCCACTGGACTGCACCTGCTGAAAAAGTTCGAAGTATGCGTTATTTTTTTGTCTTTAGACCTTTTAGGAATACTGCGTGTAGGGGCGAAGGGCACGAAAGTCGGCAATGGGCGGCATTGGAAACCGAAGCAATCCACTTCTGCGTAAATATGGCGTAGAGAATAGATCACAAAATATGAAAACATCAGATTTGCAAGCATTCTCCATTCCCAGACATAATTTCACGCGCTTTAAGAGCTGTAATACACGTGCGACTGCGCTTTCAGAAAACAACTTGGCCTCAGCCGACCCGATGGTACACAGATGCTCTCAGCCAGACCATGCTAGACGCTGTCAGTATTCCTTCTATTTGCACTCACGACAAATGCGTGGGTGCAATGCCTGTTTCTTGTCCTTCAGAAGACAGAATTTTCAAGACCCTAGTTTCTGAGCTTTTTGGCGTTATCTTTCCCGCGTTTTGCCACTGCAAGCAACACATTCCAGTCTTATCATACCTGGCAATTGGTGGTCGTGTTTTCGTAAGCGTGAGTACCTAAAAAAGGTCTAGGTTGGGTTCACAAAACCCGTCATAAACTTGTCCCACTGATATTGAGTAAACGCCAAACTTACTTTCTCACCACGACGAAGCCGCTTTTCGTTGACTGTGTCACAACGCCAGCCGCGGTGAGCGTGCCTCGAAAGTATCTGCAAAATAACCAAATTATTTACAATAATGTTCGAGGTCACAGAAAGCGCCTAAGCGTGTCGCAGTAAGATTCAGTGCACGCGAAACTTACGTTACTAAGGTGGGTGAGGCGAGCATGCGCAAAAACTACCGAAAAAGTTAAAACATTGTTGAAGCTGATAGAAAGCGTCGTAATCACCTCCTAGTACGAGCTATTAACTCAAATTAACTACTCTAAGACAGCAGAGCTGTGTTTCGCTTACTTCGTCACAAGTCTCGGTTCCGTGTTATAAGAGTCTAAATTGGTTTAAATGGGTCGCAGACTGTCAAACGAAATTGTAGTACGTATGTAGCTGTAGTATGTATGCTGTAGTATGTATATGTAGCTGCAGCTACGTATGTAGCTGTAGCTGTGTGTACGTATGTAGCTGTAGTACGATAGTGCATTCGCGCCGTGTCGATGTACACAACGAACGCAAGAACACACCGGCAGCATAAGAAACAGGCCACATCCAAAACATGGGGATCGGCGAACAGGCGAACTTCACATATGCAGCCGGCCTCGCTCGCTTCCGTGGAGTGTTGGCGCATAAAGCATGCATAGGAGGCGTCTTTGGCGCCGCTATATCGTTGATATGTAACGCACGAAAAATAAATCGCCAGGTGTAAGTTCATTCAACGCTAAAACATTTAAGCTTTAGCAGGAAATAATAAAATATAAATAAAACGTTGTCTAAATTCATTTGACATTCCTTTTTTTTTTTCGATGGTCGCATCAGCTAAAGAATGGGACTAACACAAGCCGCGACGTGTTTCCTGTTGCCAGTCAGTTCTTTTATAGGAAAAACTTTGTCGTTTTAGCGAGAAAGAATAAAATAAAAACAAAACGCCGTCTGAATTGATTTCACATTCTGTGTTTTTTTCCAATGCTCGCGTCAGCTTATGTATTGCATGAACACTAGGCGTGACGTGTTTCGTGTTCCCAATTTTTGCCGAGTGTCCCATATTGTTTACTTTTTTTCCCCTGCAGGTAAACTGGTAAGCCGACAACTGAAATAATTTTACTTTGAACCAAGCGGTGATGGAACTGTCAACGGAGCCAAAACGTAAAGAAAAGCACACTCTAGGTATATTACACAAAATTTCTTTCACATTGCCTTATTTTTTTCCGATGCTCGGGTCAGCTAACGGATGGGATGAACACTAGACTGGACGTGTGCCCTCTTGTTTAATTTGTTTCTCCATTATTCAGAAGCTTTCGTATTTAACAAAGCGTCAGGAAGCTCGAACCTGTCTATGGAGTCAGCTACCTAACGAAAAGCGCGCTCCTGATACTTTTCGCAAACTCTATAGTTGCCCAGGGTTCTCTACATAAGTTTCTCTTCATTTCTAGAACGGAAGTGCGCTTATGCAATTGGTGATTAAATATTATTAACGTAAAATATCCGCTGACAATGTCTTTATAAGTACACCTTCTTTGTTATTAAAAAAATGCTAGACTTCACCTTTCGCGA